>NC_054543.1:4384770-4677270 GCF_017654505.1 Polyodon spathula
TAGGGTAATGTAACAATTAATGTATTAATTATTTATTTATTTTATCGGTGATCTTTTGTTGCTTTTGTCATTTTCATTTGTAAGTGATCTTCGACATTAGGGCCTTATCGAGCACGATATTCTGCAAGTTTGAATACTGACTGGATACTGTTTTCATTCTGGAAACTTTTTTTTTTTTTTTTTTTTTTTTTTTAATCTTTTGGTTTTATTAAATTGCATTGCCTTTTACGTTTTACACAGTTCTGTGCATGGATAACATTTAGATTCAATTTTTCTGTTATCTCGAATCGGAAATGATACATACCGCTACAATATGTACCGGATTAAAAAAAAAAAATAGGTACTCCCATCAGTTTTGGCAAGTGATATTTTCAGAATCATATCGTTCTCAATTAAAATACTACTTCTGTTAAAAGTATAGTATTGTACCAACAAAACCAATAAAGTACATGGAAGCCTACTTATTTTAAAACAGTCCTTGCAGATGTATTTTTGATGTTTTCCGTTTTTCAGGGAACACAAAAAAGATGCATGGGCTGAGAACGGCCACAATGAAATAATCCGATATGCGTCACACGCGTTTAACCGTCACTGAAGTCACAATGTTATAGGGTCGGATATGTCAGTGCTGACTGTATATCCTAACTGTTAATATGATACCATAAAAAGTGTTTTATAACATGCCATACCATATCCCCATATTGTTTTTAAATTTAAAAAGTTAAATCTGCCAAATTGTCTGCCTTGTTTCCTTCAATTTTTTTAATTTATTTTAGTCCTAACATTTTAATGCATAGTACACAACTCGATTATTTTTGCATCCATGTATAAACTGCGTTAAAACCATGTTTTAACTTTAGAGTAATACCAATGCTTTTGAAGAAAGCTTGTCTTACTGCACATCTGCATTTGATTTAACTGTCAACATGACACAGGTGTGAATCTACAATGTACCTGTTGTGGAGGCCTGGTAGTACTACTCTTAAAACTGCATCACAGGTTCAATTTTAACACCCATACAGCAGTGGAGAATGCACTTATAATGGGTTTAAAACACACATTTATATTTCTATCCATGTATTAATGAGCCAGTCTCTGCTGCAAAACAAAATCTCTTGTAACTGTCATTGCCTGGAACCCTCATAATAAAGAACTGTGGAGGGTCCATCATTTGATGCATCAATTGAGGAGCCCTTAATGTTAACATTTACCCAAATTAAAACAAGACAGATGGAAACACAACAGGTGAGATAGCACACAAGAATGCTTGACTTATTGGAGGCATCAGTTTAGTACCTTTAAAGACTTTAGAAGTAGGTTATATCAGTGAAACCCACACCTTAGTAAAGAAAGTAAAAAGCCATTAGGAATCATCGAGAAACCTCGTTTTCTAAGAGTGTAGCTTCAGTTTCAGCTGGTCAAAATAAGCTTTGAACCATGTGTTACTTTAACTAGCTATTATAACAGCTTGTCTAGATTACTAAAATAGCCATGTTTTATGTACAATATACTTCAAAGGGCTAATCCTGCAGTGAAAAGCAAATGTTTGATATCAGTGTGCATATTTTTTTCATTCCTGCTTTAATCCCTGTCACAAGTTTGTTTTCTGTACATGTTTATGTGTGATTTGATACTTTAAAAGAAGTGAAACATAGTCATAGTCATATAGTATATTTGCATGTTTATGGAACTAGAGGTCAATTTAGAACCCTGCATGAACCACGTTACACAGTAGGTTAATACAGTGTATGGCTGGTTGACCCATTAATCTTTCTTCCAATGAACTAGCGAACAGAGATTGACCAGTTGGAAAGAGAGCAGGGATTTGTTCAATTAGCAGGGGAAATTGAGTATGGCTTGTCTTTGTACTGAATTAGCAACGAAGAGGAGACTAATAATGAGGTCAGTCGTTATTTTCCTCATGTCAGAAGCAACAGTGGGATTGAATTGCTCTACACTTTTAGCATTTAACATGTTAACCATGAATCTTTTTTTATGTACACTGATAATAATCCCACTATACTATATGCCAATTTCTATATCATTAACTCAGCAGTTTATGAGACAATACCAATGTTGTTATATTCATTTAAAGCCACAATTTAGTGGTAATGCAATTGTGTTAGAGTCTATAAAAATACAGGACACTTCAGTGTTATGAACTGATACACACTGGTAATCCATTGCAGTGCACACCTGGAAACAGTGTCTTGTCCAGGTTTGAAGACTCTGTGTACCAGTTGTGAGGTCCCTTTATTGTTGTTGAATAGGTGCACATAACTCAGCTGATATAGGTCTAGTGGCAACACACATTTACATATATTTTACTCTAGGAGATTTTCTAATTTCTCTTCTTCATTTTCTTGGCCAGTCAGTACTGTAAGATCTAGAACAATGCGCCAGTCTGCTTGTTATTGCAGACTGTAATCTTGAGTTCATTAACATGTGACTTTGGTTTAGGCTAACGATATGTTCTGAAATACATGCAATAATAGTTATAATTAATACTAGCCTGATTTTATTTATTTATTTCATTCTTGCAATACTACTTTAGTGTACAAATCCAATTAAACTGTGACCTAGAAAGACACCCTGAGCCCAGCTCTTATCTTCAGCAGAGACGGACTGTGCTATGCAGTAAATCAGTGAGGGTTTGTTAACAATGCCTAAAAGGAAGTAACAAACAGCAGCACAGTTGAGCATGTGGTACGAAAAACCCTCATATGAATATTGCAAATAAAAATTAAATATGTGATTAATTTATATTTCATCACACAAACAACAGGTTATTTTGTAACTCTAGAGAGGACATTAAAAAGAAAGATTGTATATTTTCAGGGAATCAAAGAAAATCATATTTCTTTCAGATCAAATTGCAGCCTGCCTTCACTTCAAGAAACGATATTAGTTTAGCTTTTAGGAAAGCAGCATATGGCATACATTAGGCAGTACTATTATAGTATCACTTGGCAAGAATAGTCCTGACATAATCAATTTGTCAGATTTCTGGCTCGCGGAGCTGCCAAATGGCTGATTTAGCAGATTGTTTGATTAATGCTGAAAAACAATATCAGATTGATTAGGATGATATATCATTAGTCACTATATGGACATACATAATAACTCTGCGTGGGGGTATATGGAACAATAATATAATTATTAATGGACCACTGTCTTAGAATAATGAGGAAATCATTTAGCTTCAATGGACATCCGTTCTTTAGTCTCTTTTCAAAGTATTCTTTTTTTAAGTAAAACTGTAAGAAACTAAAACACACACACAAATAAGTGTTGTTCTAATTCCTTCAACTTGACTAGTCTGTTTTTGTACTGTAGAAGAAAAATAGCTTTCATTAACTGCAGATGCGCTTTTTTTTTTTTTTGGTCCATGCAGATCTGATCAAATGACCCAGAATCACTTCACCAAAAGAGCCAGGACCCCCTGGGAGTGATTTTTGGAGGGTTGTTTGTGTCTTTTCCATGTCTCTCCAAACAGTATTCTCAGCTGTTTAAAAAAACAGTTTCTATAACCGTGGGTCTATAATCCACAGCAAGAACACATGTTCTTACAGTTGCAGATGTTAGGCTCCTGAGCTACTGACTTAACACAAACTTATTTCACTCAATGCAGTTTTAAGCAAGGACATTATTATTAAGAAATTAACAAAAGATCTATTCATGTGGCCTTTTTCAACTGATCTGAACAGCAAAGGTGCTAAATTTAGTTGTCAAGAAAAGAAAATCATTAAAACCCTTCCTGGTGATTTTCATAAACAGACAGAAATACACTTAAGAGACTTGCACTGTTAGATGCCTGATTTTAGTAACCTTGGCACACAAATAGCTTAATACACAATTATCTAAGCATGGAAAATTTAGATCGACTGCTGCTTTGATAAATTGAATAGACACCTGGTAGTGTACATTTAGCACCTCACCACAGACTCCATGATACAAGTACATCACATGCATGGAGTGAATACAGAAGTTCTTCAGTATTGAGCCTCCGAGGAGAGATATCTTAATAATGATATCGCTTTCAGACATGTTTTCAACTCCCCACTGTGTTTTACTCCACTATAAGCACATTTCCAGTAAGGGATTAGTTCTCTGGGAGCAATCGCTTTCAAATCCAATATTTGACAGGGCCACATTTCAAAGGCCTTATCCACTTTGCTTCCACTGTACCTAGTGGTCAAAGGTCTCTCCGTCACGGAATGCAGCAGTGGTGTCGGTGACCATTGGGATCTTTGAATTAAATGTGCATCCTTGGATGGCATTTCTCCATAAAGAGTCTATTTGCAATGGAATGCTCCCTTGCCTTTCCTTCTTATGCGTTAGACTTTTACCTACATGTCACAGTGTAGTGATTTGATACTTGTAACCTATTTCTAATCATTTAACCTTTCTGTAAATTGTAGCCTCCAATATCCGACTTCCATCATCTACACAAAGTCTTGAATACTTTCTCCTTCTTGTACTCTTTTCCTCACCCTTTCTGCCATTTCATCTGATAAAAAAGTGTCAATAGACTTTAAATTGCTACAGTCATTGCTCATAAGCCAAAAAATCATGACATTTGACATGTACAGTACAGGATCAGAATCATCCTGACATCTGCCATATGTAGGAAATTACAAGCTTGATAGGTAGTTTCCAGTTTCTTAGGTCTGAATGCAAAGACAATGAATTAACAGTTACTCCCTCAGTTTGACTGGTCAACGGATAGACATTAATTGATTCCTTTTAATTAAAACTAACTTCCAGATTAATCACATTTTGTTGAAGCATTTCATGACATGCTTTTAATTCTGCTAACGTTTTCAAGTTTTACAGTTTTAGAGTTCAGCTCCTCCCATATATGTTCTTTAATACTATCCAAGTACTAGGACAACTGTTGGAGCTGGCTCTGAAAATCTTGCAGCTCCTGTTTCATCTCAGTTTGCATTATCTTTATAACATGCTCAAGATTAGCTGGTGTTATTTTCATTACATTTTTATATTTCTGATCAAAGAAGTTCTCTACATGCTACATTTAAAAAAAAAATCCTGCCCCCCGGGTTTGAATTCCCTCATAGTTTCACCACAGACAGCATCAGTTTGCATTGATGTCAAGCGAGTGTACAACACTTAGATCACCTGGAAGCTGTATCTGTTGACTCTGACATGTGCATGAGTTTCCATTTCAGTTATGTTTCCCCCAGGACATTCTTGAAAGGGTTTACCTGGTAGAAATACAGTTCGTCTTGGGTCCCACTAAGTTACACTTTCTAGAAAGTGCTATAAAGACTGACTAGCCATGTCTCATCTCCACAATAACAATAGGTGTTTTTTTATTTGTCCATTGCTTCCCAAATGTCCACAATCCACAGAGAAAAATAAATACTTATGAAGGAACAGTAAGAATTACTTATATTAGCAAATAATGATACACAGTGATATAAAGTATACAACTATTACATGTATTTTTTTCTTTAAAAAAAAAATAATATATATATATATATATATATATATATATATATATATATGATATATATATAATCAAACAAATGTTCACTGTGAAATCACTTGAAGTGAACTTTAAAGGCGTGTTAATATATTTTGAGAGACCAGATGAAAGTCACATGTGGAATAAAAATTAAAAATAAATAAATAAATAAATAAAATAAGATAAGATGCAGATACATTTCACATAGTTTTCACAGACAGGATAACTGAATTAGCTTGATGTCATAATGCTTTACCCTTTATCTAACAATAATTCTTTATTTTTATCTCTGTTAAAATTACAGTATTTATGGTTGCACTCTCTTTCTGTTGTGAAATCAAAATTATTACGTTAGGGAGGCAAAACCGTCAGGGACTGATTCTCCTCATCGCAATACAGTGGACCCTACTGAGCAGGTGACTCCCACTGAACCTTCCGTTCTTCTGAGCTGTGTGGGGAATTTCTGCGGTCAGAGGAAAAAAAAATTGGACATTGAGGGTAAAATAATTGGGCACTAAATAAAATTTAAAAAAAAAACAAGCACGAGAAAAAGGGTTCCTACTTCTGCTGCTAAAATATGTAATAAAATTGATTTAAAAAGCTTGATCAGCACACCCTTAAAAGTACTAGTATTTATCACTAACGATTTCTCATCACTGATTTTCACAGCCTTTGTCTTAACCTATGCCTGACTTCAAGTTTTCACAGGAATTACTTACAGTGCTTTTAGGTTTTGGCATACACCCATAACTATAGGGGGATATATACATGTTGTGATTCTGAGCACCAGGCAGTGTCCTTATATACCACTTACTGCCAAGCTTGTTAGCTCTTGAACTCCAGCCAGGACAGCCAGCACTTACCTAGAGTGATGCTTGTGAGTTTATCTGTTGCTTGTTTGGAACATAAAAGAAAGTAGAGTATGGACTGTGAGTGCGTGGAATAGAATGAGACCTTGTGTCAACTTTTGATATTGCTGCAACAACAAATAAATAATGCTGTGTGGCAAAGTGGTTGCAGTGCTCGGGTGTAGGGGTGATGTAGTGCTCACGAAAATGACAGACAACATATTCACAAGTACTGGTAAAATGCAGATTTATTTTTGTAATCCAAAGTCTGATAACAAAACAGTAAACATTAATAATAACAGACAATACACAATGGTTTGCGTATTGCTCTGTTTAATTCATGGGTTGGCCCTGAAATAATAATATATTTTAAACACAAGTAACACAAACATGATCACAAGTCCACAGTGAGTGCTGTGGTTCTCATGGTGCCAATACAGTTAATCGTGACAAAAGTGCAATGTTGTCCGGGTTTGGTGCTGGCCTTAAGCGACAGCTCTGGATCGTGTTATAACAACAAATAAGTATATATTTAGACGTGACAAAACAAACAAAACACTCACGATAACAACATGATTGTCCTTCCGGTTCAGCATTACAACGGAATAGATAACCTTGTCCCCTTATATACCGTCACAAAGACTTTGTTAATGATTGCAAACGCTCCTACAATCCACGGCTGCCACATCGTTTCTCTTCCAGGTCGATGATTTAGTGTACCGTAGCTCCGCTCCCTTTCTAGATGGCCGACTTCCGCCTAACTCTGGGAATTAATTGTCTAGCCATCCAGTCCAGGACACTCTGTTCCCTTTACACAGCGCCCTCATAGGTCAGGAGGGAGATTTATCACCAAAATCATTCTGTCTCTGTCACATGTTATGTAACGGCTCTTAAAAGTTACATAACTGCATAAGAGTCCTCAGAAGACATTACTGTGGACAACATTGTAAACAGTGGGTTGATATTTACAAAACAAAACAAAACAAAAATTGTATGGAAGTCACAGTGTACGCTTGACAAACACTGTTATTAAACAGGTTTGTATCTGATTAGTAACTGAACAAAAGCAAAACAAATGCCTTTGAGGTAGTGTTGTGTCCTGCATGTCCTTCTGTAATCACTGGCCTACAGTAAATGAAACAAAGCCTTAGGACTGTTATACAATAGGCAGTGCCAAAGAAGCGTACAAATTATATTCACTTTGCTTGTAACTACCAGAACAGGAAATAATCTCCTATTACTATTCAATAGTAATGTATAAACATATATTTGTGAAGAAGCTCGCTAAGGAATATGTTTTGTTAGAAACTTTTATTATACATTGTAGACTTCGCCAAAAAATACATATGATACATACAGTATACCAGTATTGCTTAATATGTAGGGTGAACCTACATATTAAATATATAAAATATCGACTGAAATAAGTTGGACATACTGTATATGTTAACTTAAAATAAGGTTCTAAATTAAACATGAATACCCCCATTTTTAAATGTAAGCTGTCCAGTTATAAAGATCCTATAAATGTAATCCTACAGTATTTTCTTGCTTTGGATTTTTCCTGGTACATTTACAGTGACAGGCAATGGGGAAAAAAAAAAAACCCAATAAAACCAAAACCCTTAGCATATTTCTCTGCTGTGTGAAATATTGAAATTACTAGTGCTTGTAACTGAATCCACTGATGCAAGTACTTGTCATGTTAGCTTACCAAAGTATTTTAAGTAAGTGGCTTATACTGAAGGTGTAGAATTTAAATTTCATAGGTCGAAGTACTAAACCTGTCTTAGCAGTATTGATGGTACCTAGTCAGAGCAAGAACCTGTTTCCTCCTAATACAATCACAGCAATTTCTTGTAGGCTTCAAAAGCCTCGCATGGCAGATTGCGTGGGGAAATGTAATTTTAAGCTCTACATGAGTGTGCGTTAAGGCAAGTCTGAGTTTTAAATGGGTTTTCATCCATCTGAAATGTGTAGTTGAGCCAGCTTCCAATGTCTAGATTAATTTGTGTTGTAGCTGTGAGGCAACAAGGAAGAAAGAATAGGGAGAGTGCATTCTTTCAGGATTCATTACTTTCAGTGAGTCTTGGCAGTGTGATTGTCATGACCCCAATACAGAACAGCTGTATAGATTATTCTTCAGGGCTAGCGGTAATGTACATGATACAAAGGTTTGAAACACCTCATACACAGAAACATCCTTAGGGTTTTGTGACTTTTTGAGGCTCACAAGCTTGTCCACATTAATAAGAATGATGGATTATGACAGTAGCATACACATATAAATACAAACTAAAGAAGAACATATGAAAGTTTACAAATGAGAGGAGGCCATTCGGCCCATCTTGGTGGTTTGGTTGTTAGTAGCTTATTGTTCCCAGAATCTCATCAAATAGCTTCTTGAAGGATCCCAGGGTGTTAGCTTCACCAACATTACTGGAGAGTTGGTCCCAGACTCCCACAATTCTCAGTGTAAAAATGTGCTTTCTATTTTCTGTTCTGAATGCTCACTTTACCTAATCTCCATTTGTGACTCCTTGTTTCTTTTATCAGGTTAAAAAAATCCCTTGGGTCGACATTGTCAATACCAATATGAATCAGATCACCTCATAGTCTTCTTTGTTCAAGACTGAATAGATTCAATTATTTTATTATTTTATGACATGCCTTCTTTGCACTCTTTCTAGAACAGCAATATCCTTTTTGCAGCAAGGTGACCTGAGCTGAACACAATATTGTAGATGAGGTCTTACTAATGCATTGTACAGTTTTAACATTAATTCCCTTGATTTAAATTCAACCCTTTTCACTATATTTCTGAGCATTTTGTTGGCCTTTTTTATAGCTTCCCCACATTGTCTAGATGAAGACATTTCTGAGTCAACATAAACTTCTAAATCTTTTTCATAGATTCCTTCTTCAATTTCAGTATCTCCCATATGGTATTTATAATGCACATTTTTATTGCCTGTGTGCAGTACCTTACACTTTTCTCTATTAAATGTAATTTGCTGTCTAAATAATTTTGAATGACCTTTGCTGCTGCACTGGTATTTGCCACTTCTCTTATTTCTGTGTCATCTGCAAATTTAACAAGTTTGCTTACTATACCAGAATCTAAATCATTAATGTAGATTAGAAATAGAAAAGGACCTAATACTGATCCCAGTGGTAGTCCACTGGTTACCTCGCTCTTTTGAGGTTTCTCTTCTAATCAGTATTTTCTGTTTTCTACATGTTAACCACTCCCTAATCCATATGTATGCATTTCCTTGAATCCCTACAGCATTCAGTTTGAGAATTAATCTTTTAAAAGCTTTCTGGAAATCTAAATAAACCATGTCATATGCTTTGCAATTATCCATTGTCTGTGTTGCATCCCCCCAAAAATCAAGAAAGTTACTTAGACACAATCTCCCTTTCCTAAAACTACGCTGACTGTCTCCCAGGATATTGTTACCATATAGATATTTTTCCATGTTCTTATAGTTTCCATAAGTTTACACATAATAGAAGTCAGACTTATTGGTCTGTAATTACCTGGTTCAGTTTTGTTTCCCTTTTTGTGGATTGGTATTACGTTTGCAATTTTCCAGTCTGTCAGTACAACCCCTGGATCATCTTGGTTAGTGGATTGTAAATAACTTCTTTCATTTCTTTGAGTACTATTGGGAGGATCTCATCTGGACCAGGGGATTTGTTTATTTTAAGAGCTCCTAGTCCCTTTAACATGTCTGCCTCTGCTATGCTAAAGTTACATATATAAAAAACTGGATGCAAACAGGTCAACACGTGGGGCATGTTGTCTGTATCCTCCTTTGTAAAAAAGTAATCATTTAGTATATTTGCTATTTTTTTCTCTTTGTCTATAATTTTGCTATTTGTATCTCTTGGACATTTTACCTTCTCTTATATAGCATTGGAAAAACGTTTTGGAATTTTAACCCCCTTAGCTATGCTCATTTCTATCTCTCTCTTGGCCTTTCTAACTTCCTTTTTGATTTGAGTGTGTAGTTCCAAGTACTCTTTCTGTGTAATTTGTTCTAGATTATTCTAGATTTTTTTTTTATTTGATCTATTAAACTATTTTGGCCATTTTGTTTTAGAGTTTGATTTGTCTACTTTTGGGATGTAATTGTTTTGTGCTTCTAGTACTACATTTTTTAAAAATAGCCACCATTTTTTCTGTGGATGTTTTCTCTATTTTACTCCAATCTACTTTTGTTAGTTTCTGTTTCATTCCTTCATAGTTTGCCTTTTTAAAATTGTAAACCTTAGCTTTAGTCATTACTTTTTGTATTTTAAAAAGCACTTGAAATGAGACCATGTTGTGATCTGAGTTTGCCAATGGTTCTCTGATCTCTGTTGTAGTTATTCTGTCTTTGTTTTTTGAAAAGACTAAATCAAGGCATGCCTCCCCTCTAGTTAGTGCCTTGACGAATTGCATTAGGAAGCAGTCATTTGTCATTTCTACCATTTCAATTTTGTCTTTCGTGCGCCCCACTGGGTTTTCCTGCTTTATACGGGGGAAATTGAAATGGCTATCTGACCTGAGTTTTTGCCCTTTTTTTGCTGTAGTCTACCTTCTGTTTTTTTGTTGATTTCTCCCCCCTTCCTTTCTAGTTTAAATGCTTCTGAACCTCCTTCATATCCATGAAGGTTAGGATGTTGAGATTGAATAATGCATCAAAGAATAACCAGACTAATCCCAGGGTTTGAAGGAATGAGCTGAATCTATTAAAACAGAAGAATTAGCTGGGGCATAATTGAAGTCTTCAAAATCTTAAGGAGTTGACATGGCTAACCCTAACCAATACTTTAACTTAGTATGAAAACCATAACCAGAGGACACAGTTGGAAATAAAGTGGAGTTAGATTTAGGACAGAGGGAAGGCGACGCACAAACAGTGGTGATGGTATGGAATGGGTTACTGAGTCATGTTGTTGAGGCTGAATCACTTGGATCCTTTAAAACCCAAGTTGATAAAGTTTTGAGATCAGTCTATTACTTGGAACAGGGCAAGCTTATATGGGCCGAATGGCCTTCTCTCGTTCATACATTTTCTTATGTTTTTATGTTTTTAAATATATTGAGACAGATTAGTTTCTGTGGATATAATGATGAATCTGTTCATTGGTTAGTGTGTGTGTGTGTGTGTGTGTATAACAATGATGCTGTGAGTGGTATGTAACTGTAAAAACAGATTGTATCTCTTAGCTGTAACAGTCAACAGCCCTTGTATATCATATATATATATATATATATATATATATATATATATATATATATATATATATATATATATATATATATATATATATATATATATATATAATATTAAAAAAAATCAATAAAAAGTCTATTGACAAAAATAAGATAACTGTTTTTAAATTATAGCACATGTGACTTATTTGACAGCAGATATATTATTATTCTGTCAATGAATGACACCCACTGGGATAAATAATAACAGGCTTAAACTTAATGTTTAGTTAACGAGCAAAAACACTTCCAGTCGGGATATTCAAGGAGGAATGTTGGAAGAAAATACTGAGTAGAAAATGTGCAGTTTAAATGTGAAAAAAAAAAAAATCAAAAGGCTTGTTCTTTAATTTCTTTTCAAGTAGGTCAAAGGAAGAAGTATCATGGAATACTACCATTTTTTTCATATACAGCAGAAGTAAAATGTAATTTCCCCCCACACTGTTCAGTTACCACAAAATAACAAAGACAGTTAATGCCAGTTGAAGCACCAACCCATTTTGACCCATCGTCCTCCACAGGACTTCCTCATTTGTACCCACCATGCTTGCTTTTATTTTTGAATGCAAAGGGAAGTCTTCGTCTCTTCCTACTCAGAAACTGTTTGACCATGACCTACCCTTAACAGTGTGGAAAATGCTTTGCTATCCCAGTGCTTGCTATATTAGGTCATATTCTGGGTTTCCTTGCACTGCAGCACTTATTGGGAAGTTTTGTATATATTCCATGTAAAAGTTTATACCACTATTTAGCATACTGGATGGTACAGAGGTTAATCTGACTAGAAGAGGCTTAATAACCACAGGCACATGTGACCAATTGTACAGGCTGTCAACCCCCCTCTCGTGGCCCTTTGTGAGTGACCTGAAGATAAAGGGCCAGATTCTCAAGTGTATTTTACAATAAAAGCATTTGTGCTTATGACAAATTCGAGTATTAAGAGCTTGTAGCCCAAACTGTGGTCTGAATGGAGCAATGTGAAGTGGTGCAACTTTGATAGCCAATGACAGAGACTCAGTGATGACTTCCCACTGCTTGGCATTAAGGTTATCAGAGTAGTGCTGCATTAGTCTCAATATGACATTTCCCAATGGCTTTCAGATTGAGTTAAATTATCACACTGAACAAGTCATTTCACCCTCTGGTGCCTCAGGGACAGGGTCACTCAGCTGTAAAACCACATAAAAGCAGGATGTCAAGAAAATGAGACAAGGAGTTCCTGTTAAGCTATTGGAAATCATAAAATTATGATAGGAAAAGCACAATTAAAACAATAACGCCATACTACTACTACTACTACTACTACTACTACTACTAATAATAATAATAATAATAATAATAATAATAATAATAATAATAGTCGTAATTATGGTCTTCCTAATTGTGTATGTATTCAGTGGCTAAACAAATCTACAGCTCTTTGTGGTGGAGTCAATTCCTGAATGCATTTTGAGTGATTCATGCTTTTTATTGATTTTTATCTTTTTCAAAAAGGCATGGACAGTCATTTTAAGAGCACAAAAATCAATTCAGCAAAGCAGTGGCGGACAGCCATGGTAAACCAATCAGACCGCAGGTGTTGCTCCTTTTGTCTGTTTGTTTGGAACTCAATAGGGGCAACATGCATAACATGAACTGG
Organism: Polyodon spathula; assembly: GCF_017654505.1. Lineage (NCBI taxonomy): Eukaryota > Metazoa > Chordata > Actinopteri > Acipenseriformes > Polyodontidae > Polyodon > Polyodon spathula. The sequence goes on from NC_054543.1 coordinate 4,398,012, forward strand.
GATTGGATAAATGTGACAGTCAGGCTTGATTACTGTATATGAAAGAACAGCAAGATGCTCTTGTCTTTTTCAACATCGTTCTACCTTGATGCTGCCTTTGAGCATGCAAGATCAAAATAACAATAATACAAAGGCTAAATGTTATGTATTCAATCTACACAGTCAGAGAGTTGGAATTATAATGTTGCAACCTTTCGTATTTGTATCCAGAATGCAAAGTCTTTTTTTTTCTAACTTAATAGTGTGAGGTTCAGCATGTTGAAATTGATTTATAAATGATTCCCATATTTTTTCTGATCATAATGAGAACAACAATATTGATCTTTCATTGAAGAACAAGACATTTTTAAAAAGAATACCTACTGTAAGAACTGGTTGGCCATGGATAGTGATGCTCCCTTATCCCTTAGAGGGTGCTCCATCAAGAATAGGCATCCAGTATGCGTGCACAGCATTGAGGATGAGCTTGTATCACCACTGCATGTGCTATTTCTACACTGTAGACACGTTCTTACAGGCCAGTATCAGTAACTGTCCTGTGTGTCTGCACTGTGAAACAGTAAATGATACCTGACCTAGACTTTTGATCCATTCTTGGTTTTACATGACAGGTGGTAATTGACCTGTTCTGCGCTAGTCTGTAAAAGGTACAAATCAGGAGTCCTTAAGGATACAGAGCTTAAAGCTCAGTACGCACCAGCCCCTTCGTTTCTATTTCTGGCTTCCTCCTTCTGTTGTGACACCCAGTGGATAGTGAGGCCAGCCCCATCCAGATGTCTGTAGAAAACCAGGCTAAGATATGCTAGCTTGATTAGCTATTCCGCCCTTGTCTGAAGCACTCAAGGTATTTATAGCAGCACATGTCTTCTACTGCTGGGAAGATGGATGAAGGCACACTTTTTCTGCTCCGGCACAGGGAAATATAAATGAAAAATTACTTTAAAGTAGTTCATTTAATTTAGGCTGCCTGTGTTCTTTGTTTTCTTTTCTGATTTGTCTGGTTTGTGTAAAGATCTTCATTGTTGACATTTTACTGTAGGGGAACACTTATTAGTCCAGATAAGAGTCAGAACTGAGGGCAAATTGAAATCATTCCACAGAAAGAACTAGGTAACTGTACCAGGATCATGCACAGTGTTTAATCAAACCTAGGGCATGGTGGCAGCATTGTGTACTGTATAAATGAATGTTCATTGAATGGTAGTTTATTTATGCTCGAATGATCAAGCATACAGAATATGTATCCATTTCCCTTGACATATTACTTGACAAAAATGAGTATGAAAACTGACATTTTTACTGTTCATGTGTGTATTGTTTATATTAAAAGGAATAAGCACAAGAAAAAGGCCCTTGTGAATTTGTATTGGAATCTTATGACTTTTTCATGTGACTATTTCTCTCCACAACCATGTGACATGCCTTGAGCCTGTAGTTCACATAAATACTAAAGGCCTCATGCACTAAACTTGCATGGGCACTCCAAAGGACAGGTAGTCCGGCCAAGGAGGCAGCAGCCAGCACCAGCTACATCTTCAGCGGGTCTCTGTAGGATGAGGGGAGGCGGCACGGGGTTACACAGGTTTCTGTATCTCCAAAGGATTCTGTATCCGTTTAGATTTGACGCCTGCATAGATCAAGATTGTTATACGCGAATGCTTGATGTTTCTGAACAGTATTTACATTAATAAAATTAAAATGTGTTTTAAAAGAAAAATACAGTTTTATAAGGTTACTTTTAATAAAGGGTTTCGTGTATTGAGCAATGTAAGAGGCTGAGTGTACTGTAGAGAATCAGTGGTGTTAAATGTGCTGTTTTATTTTGCTATAGAATTAGTTTGGTCTTGTTTTCAATATTTGTTGCAAACTGCAACAGAACTCAATGGCAGTGCTTGAGAACACAGCAGGATTCAGGCACAGGAATATTGCGCATCCACGTCCAGCTTTGAAAAACTGCACAGGCGTGGATACAGAATTGGATACAGAATTCTGCGCAACACCGGGAATGTCTTGCTTTGAGATGGTCAAAGCGGAGAAACAGAAAATAATTAACTAAAAACAAATATGTGTTTGTTCACCTTTATCCTCCTCTGGTTTATTCTGAAGGTACTCTGGTACCAAAACATTGGCTAAATATAAATGTTTCTTTTAAAGGGATTGCAAGTGTGCGCTTTCTTTTTTTTTATTCTTTTAAGAAACTTTAACCTTCCATCTGCTTATCCAGCAATTTCGACGTGCTGCACAGGCTAGTCACAATTTGTGCAGTACTCACTGTTGTCTTTTCCATGACAAAAATTTTCAGGGCCGAAATAATTCAGTGTAGTTACAAGAGCACAACTGTCTCTTGACTGTTTCGGCAATACAACGTCATAATGGAAAAATGTTATACAGCACTGTCTATTCCTGCAATGCATCTTGCATTGAGAAATATATGTTTGGAATCAAATTAAAGGAAATGATTATGTAATACATTTCACGCAAGTCATGTTTTGGTAAGTTGCGTTTTCAAAATCATATCATTATGTACAGTATTACACTATATGTTAAAATATTGCCCTTAATCCACAAAACGAAATACATCCTCTGGCCTATATTTGACATTTTATTTGTAGTGTTCTGTGGCCTCAGTTTCAGGCAACAGACGGGCAGGTACTCATTTGCAGAGGCCACACATTAGCCTTTAGTGCACCCTTCAAAGAGCAGAAAGGAGTATGAACCAGATCTCGCTCTGGGGCTGCTGCAGGCAAACAAAACTTTTCAAAAGAGACAGGCTTTTCTGACCAATAAGCATTTGTCTTTACTATAATGTCAAATTGGCCTATTGTGATGAGAGCTTGTTGAAATTTCTTGTTAACATTATCACATTTAATAATGCTGGAACACAACCATCACCCCTGCGTTTACCATCTGTTCAGAAAGTAGGGTTACATAACACAATCGAGTCCCCTGAAGCCAAACCTTGCAGTGTAGGACACTTTGTAGAGTCATTACAATTCAAATGTGTCATTGAGATTGCTGTCAAAGATGTCGGTACGATGTTTACCTGTCAGTAAAATTGGGCACATTACAGTGTTTAATAAATAATGACTAACAATAGGAGCAGGCATGTGTTCTACTTGAATCTAAAGACCACACACTGTACCATGGACAGTGTAACCTTGGCAACCCTGTGTATTATTGTTTGATCTTAATCTTAAGAGTGAGAAGCTGGTGTGCTGGACTATTATAGAGTCCATGTTCTGTTGTTCCCTAAAAGCTTGGGCTTTGACATACATATTCTTTTGTAAAATGACTTATGAAAAAGAGGTGAAACGTCCCCTGCAGCTATGTTACTATATTCATTGGCGAAAACTGGCAGCCAGACGTGTTACTTGCAGGAGGTCAAAGTCAGCATTTAGAACAGTTTCAGTGTGAGGTTGTTAATTACCACCACCACGCCACATTAGTTAGGAGGCTAATCACGATTTTCTTGACACGTTTTAGGGTACAATTGAAACAAGAAACGTTAACCTACTGACTCATTTGAGTACGTTATGATTAATTATTGACATAGCCAGAAGCTGGTGAAAAAGGCTAGATTCACGTACAACATGTGCTGAAATATTTCGCTTTTTTAAAAAATGTAAGGGTGCATTAAAAAAATGAATATACACTAAAACCTCAATAACAGCAGATGTAATGAAAAGTATTTTATCAATTTCAATGATTTTATGTATCTGCACTGTATTAAAAAAGTAATTTCCTGAGCCATAATAATAAAAAAGCAAAACATCAGGCCAGTTGATCTGTGCAATATCCAGTGTCTGATCTTTATGTCTTTTACAGCTTCCAGTTTGGCTGGGTTCCTGAGTGTGGCATTTGTATGTTCCATGTTCTCCTGTATTCATATCATGTGCTCCTCATTGAATCAGTTAACATAAATAAGCCATATGCATATAAATTAGAAGATAGTAAGGTATAGCAAGCAAGATTTAGATGAATCAAGCCCTCTACCCGTAGAGTATGCAAAAGGGCAGTACTTCCGAAAAGGAATGCAGAGAAGGCTGACTACTACAGAATGTCTATCTCTTGAAGGTTTAGACACACAGTAGCTATTACAAATGCACAGACTATGAAATTAGTGCACTGATGTAATGCTTTCCAAATGCCACAGCCAAATGAGCAATCCTAATGAGATTAAGGTTGTAATCTGAGCAATAACATCTCATGATACAATGTGAGTCAGTTAACCCCCATTCAGTAATCCATCAGTATTATACCAAGCATGAAAGTGGTGGATCTGCTGACACTGTTGCACCTAAACAACGAGTCCCATAACATGTGTAAAAATTATTGGACTGCATGCAATTGTTATGAAAATTTTAATCAGTTGCCTGTAGCATATGTGGTTTCCATGCGCAGAGAACTGGTACACGAGTGAATCTAAGCTGCTGTAATAATGCAAAATACCTTGTGCGTGGTTGATTGTTGAATGTGTATTACTGCTCTTGTCCAAATTGATTTTCAAATGTCACTAGCGGGGTGTCATGTCGTTTGTGTGAATACTGTTTCAACTAATGTATCTTACAACTCATCAATTAAAAATGAACTTGGAGGTATAAAATAAAACTGACTAACAGGTATTGCAGTTCACCATGGCTGAAAACCGAGACTTTATAGACGTTACTTCAATTTGGCACTGCAGTGTTTATTTGAAATTGATTAAAAAGGCTGTGGCCCTTAAATGAGGGCGATGATTATATGAGGGCAGCCTTTATTAATAATACTATGCTTTACAAACTTTATTGCATGATTACTTTATTATGATTTAAGGAATTTTAGAAGCGATGCTGTGGGAGGCTCTGATCTGTAGCACTATACTCCTGTGTGTTTTGGGGCTTGTATACAGTACATTTACCTGTTTGTTTGTAATTTCTCTGTAAGAGAAACTGAAATGAAATTCCAATTGAATAAAAAAATAAAACAACTAAACCCTCTTAAAGAAGATATCTTCGGCCGGCTTTCAAAGAGCAAAGCTGTAAGTTCCTCTGAGTTTAAGTTTTCACCATCCAAGCTGAGGACGAGGTAAACAGACAGCCCTTATTTTATCTCCTGCTGTGTTGGCTGACGTTAAGGACTACTCTGCTGTAAGTAGTTCATCTTGGGTTGTCTTTGGGGACTGTACCATAAAATAAAATTTGCTTACTAAGGTGTGTGTACATTAGTTTGTATTAGATTGAGGCTGCATTCTCTTTGGGGGCGTCGCATGTACATAGACAGAGTTGCGCGTTTCTTTAATTTTTTGAGCAGGGGTAGAAAAAAGCACCTTTACGTTTGTTTATTGAGATCGGTGTTTATTCGAGGGTGGCATCTATTAAAAAGCTGATATCTGAGTGAGGCATTAATTAGAGGGCTGCATTAATTTAAAGTAATATAGTATATCTCCCTTTGTTGGAAAACATGGATCGAGAATTGAGTAGCAGTTTGCTACACATTTGGACTGGCAGAGCTATACTGGTGTTCTTTTCTGAAAAGAGACTAATATTGCAGATAGCAGACTGTTTGGTTCAAATTGCATGTACTGCTAACAATTGATAGAGACCTTGTGTCTACAAGCTTCTTGCCCAGCATTAACTGCAAGCTAACGAGATAACAATGCTGTGGACCAGAAGGTGCCAGGCTCTAAGACTTTTGGAATGCAAAGCATAAAGGAGCTAAAAGGCTCCCAGGGACTGGCGTGGTGGACCGTCTATACAGAAGGGTATTTAATGTCATGCAAACATTGTAAGAATGAGTATTCTGTGTGTCCTGTACCTGGGACCAGACTCCCTGCATATTTCAATAAACCTAACAACTGATTGAAGAAAAGGACTCTGTGCATTTTCTTGAATCTACTTAATCACCATCATTTTTTAAAGTACTTCACCCTTTAATTCAGGCAATACAGCATATAGGGGATCATGTGATGCTGCGTATACTACACCTGGCTTAGAAACCCTGCCCGTCTGGACGGATGACAGCTACTCAGGAAGCATTCAACACCACGCTTGGGCAAATACGGGTAGTGGGCACTTGAAAAGGGAGGTAACGGGTACTGATGAAATGGACTGAAGTGCAGCATTAGTTTGTTCTCAGAATTGCCACTGCCTGCTGTATCCTGCACAAACTCTTGTCAACAACAAAATGAGGTGTTCAGGAATAAGTGGCTGCTTGTGAGACAGGGAAGGTTACCAGTGTTGCTAAGTCTCACAAGAAAACAAAAGCGGCACTGCCTTTCAAAAGAAGCCCAAACAAGTGAACCCATGTTAGGGTATGGGTGTTTATGCAAATTGCAACCCGCGACTCTCAAAGCAAACCCAATCCCGCTTATTATAAGCAGACTATCCGCCAGTTTCAATTGGACAGCAGCGATCTGAAGAGGCTGTCAGAGATCCTCTCCTTTCTCTTAAGTTGTGTTGGATTTATTGTTGTGTTAAATATTAATGATGCAAACAAATAAAAACAATTAATACGTTCTTTTGCAATTTTATTCGGTCAGTTCTGAGAGCTGCATTAATACTATAACACGGGCATAAAGTTCATGGTAAGTGGTTTTATACAGAACTGTAAACCCATAAGAGATCGACAACCTGTATATATATATATATTATATAGAATACGATATATATATTATATATATATAGATAATATAATATATTATATATATAATATATATAAGATATATATATATATCAAGGAGTTGAAAAAATAAATAAACTTAAGAAACAAAGGGTTACATACTCAAAGAAATTTACTCATTACCACATTTTTTTGCAGAAAGGGGAAACATTCCCTTTAAAGTTACCAATCTAGATATAAACAGACTTTTATCTTAAGAACTCGTAAGTAGTCTTAAGTTGTCTCTTTCTCATTTCAGAATAGTAATAGTGTTTCCATTCAGATGCAAATTGTGCTAATGAGGATTTGGAGTAAACAGCTTTGCGAATCAAGTCCAAAGATTATTTGAAGCACTCTCTACATGAATAAAGTGCAGTTCAGGGGAACTAGCTGGAGAGCATTATGTCAAAAGTTGTTTTTGAAAGAAGTGCAACAGTGACACAAATTTGACCTGTGTTTTTGTTTTTTTTACTAAAGATAATCAGGTAAAGTATTCATTTTCCAAGGCATTTAATCTTCATTGAGCTAGGTTCTTCTACCCGGTTCTTACAATGTTGTTGTAAAATACATGTTTTTAGGTCCGCTAACTATGTTTCCTACAAAATACTGAACAGGAAAGCAAGAGCTATGAACATGTGACACATTGTCATACTTAAGGCTTTACATGGGAGAGTTCAGGTTTTTACCATGAGGACCGAGAACAAGAAAAGCACAGAAAGCAGTTTACATGATTAAAGAACCAAAGTTTCTCAGATGCTGCGGCAGCTATCTAAAGGAGGAGGGTTAGTGTTTGCTGAGTTGTGACAGCAAGATAAATGAACTGGGGAGTATAGCAAATGCTCAGGTAAAATTGAGAAATCTCAATTGGCTTGTCTCCTTTCCTTCATATGAGCAGAAAATGGGTCAAGTGCTTTTCAGATGTTCAAGCTAAAAAAAAGGTGCTGTTAGGGAAAGGAAGGTACTTTGTTTTTTGACCTACCTTGTTCATAGCTTGTTTCACACACAGACCATTCTGTGTTGAGAATACACATTTTAAGTGTAAACCACCCTAAGGGAATTTAGTCCCCTAAACTCAATTAAGTTAAATTAAATGTTAAATTCAGGGTACTGTCTTCCTTTTACATCGCTGTGACAGAAATATAATGAACCTTGGTTGTAAATCTCCCTTCCAACCTGTGATGGCGCTAAGCAGTGAAAGTAGAGTCCTTTGGACAGGCTGGCCTGACAATTCTTTCCCAGGGTCAGGAAATTGGTCAGTCTGGAAGAAGACGAGACTCTGTTGCAAGAACGTATTGACCTGGAAGTGAAACGACTTAGCAGCTGCAGATTGTAGAGACAGCTGTACTCATTTACCAAGGGGTCATGAGTGACGGCATAAAAGGGGTCAGAGAATCGCAATCTACTCCTTCGCTTGGTTTTTGTATAGAGAACTGGAAGGACCGTGAGAGACCCAGTGAAAGCTGAAAAAGATACTCGTGAGTGTTTTGTTTGTTTGTCTCTGTTAGTAATTGTCTTTATTTGTGAACAACCAGATGTCTAATACTTATCCGAAGCTGCCTCCTTGGGCCAGCACAAAGCTGGAACAACACTCCACCACAGTCACTAAATAAATTGTTATAACCCACCACGAGCACTACTGCACGCACCCGGACTGGTGACAGTGTCTAGTATTATTGTGGGGCAGATAACGTGTATTTATTATTTGGGCTGCAATCTCTGTGTTTTCTACCTCCATGCTTTACACATTGGTGTGTATTGCCAGAGCCTATTGTGTGGTAGCCAGACCAGGAATTAAAATAAAGACCCCTTTCCTAAACGGATTACAGTTTTCTGTCTGTTTGTTCTTGCACTGCATCGCCTCAGCACCTGTTCACAATCCGCAGCCACTTTGCCGCAATCGTCCATTGACATCACTTTCTTTTTGAACATTTCTAGTTTGCATTCCCAAAATTCACACAATTCACACTCTGTAAGGGTTTGATACAGTGCTACTTATCACAGGCAAAAATAAATAACTAATAAAAATTACTAGATACTGCTTATGTAATTGCTGTATCATTTTTTGTCCCGTTTTATTATACACTAGGGAACAACAAAATAGGAGAGCATTCTTACATTACTCACAAATGGGATATAAACAGACAGTACTGTATATATTCATCTCTGGTCTTATCTTATCTCAGGTTATCAGGTGCTCAGTTTTTCAATGTGTATAATAACACCTTCACATGCGCAATGCTTGCGTCATCCTCCACTAGTTTTATATTTAGCCACAATAGTGTGACCTCGTCTGGTGCAAATAAATGCTATGGTCTTAAAGATATGGTCTAGTAGAATATGTTAGGGAAACAAACATTGTGGTTTTATAAGAGTGATGCACTAGCCTTGAGATTAATCATTTCCCACTATTTTAAATAATAGCCTCGTGATATTTTCATTCAGTGTTCCAGTACAGCTGCAACAGGGCATGTCCCTTCTTGTTGCGTCATGAGTCATTATTTTATAGAGCTCATAGATGTCATCTGTGATTTCTGGGATGCATTTTCCCTTGCATTCTAATTTACCATTAATTGGAGCAAATAGGAACTGTAAAAAAAAGGTATCCTTTTTACTGAGGTGGCTTTAAAGCAAGGCTTTCCTGTACTGAATTAGCTTGGTGGAACATGTTAATAGAACTGCAGTTTGTCTGAAGAACAACCATTGGGTGAAACAGTTAAAAAGGAACAGGCTGGCCTGTCTTCTAAAATAAATTGCTGCTAATGAAAATCAAGTAGTGCAGAAAGAGAATTTGGGCTTTATCTAACCTTCCCATTGATTGTGTATTCATTCTGCATTCAATTCTGAGAAGCATCTGCTTGTTTGAATACATTAGAATAAAAGCTAAGGATGGATCAACTGGAGTCATTGTTTTAGAATAAAACTCATTAACTATGAGAGAGAGAGAGAGAGAGAGAGAGAGAGAGAGAGAGAGAGAGAGAGAGAGAGAGAGAGAGAGAGAGAGACTGACTTTTAAGGAACTTTTGTAATCTTGCATATTCTTTTTAATTCTACTCCCTAATTGGAAAATTGAGTTGGGACACAAACACAATTGCAGCATCTCAGTGTGCACGTCTAGGTTGTTCTTGACATCCTTGTTGCTTTTCTCAACAGTACCACAGAGCTTCAAGGAAGCTGCAGCAAATATTAAAAACAAAACAAAAAAAAGATGTTAGTGTTTCTCCATGGTCATAGCTGGATGTTCTGCACCATGCCTGCAATCAATCCATGGCAAGACATTTTTTTCCAGAGACCAGCAATACACCACATTTTAATTTACGATTCACTGGATTGCCTCAAAGCCATTATGAGAATCCAGTTCTATATTGAGACCTGTAATATATGCTGTCCTACTTTTCTGAAATTTATTCAATATTAGGCTCTTGTTGGTTTATTATTATTATTTATGTATTGAGTTATTTTTTGGTGTCCTGGCCTGAAGATGGCTTACACAACAATACAAAAAAATATACACACAGTGTGAATTCTGTTCTAAAATAAAGAAGAACTAGGAATACAAAGTTAATGCTGGATTGCACTGTGCCATCATAACTCATTGAATTTCTGACACAAGAAACCACTCCTTGCACATCATTCCAGTTTGCGTTCACCTATAACATGATACATGTGATATCACAATATCCAGGAGATAATGCAGGGTTCTTATTAGGTTCTTTAATAATTGAAAAGCATCAACACATCTCCCGCTGTGCTACAAATGAAATGCAATCTTCATCAGAAAATGAACCTGCTTCTGCTGTGATTTCTGAACAGATTAAAGGTTAATGAAATGAAAATAAACTATGTAGAGTATTTCAATGTGTCTATTAAATCTTAATGTAAAACACCTTTTGTGCGCTGTGGGGAAGATCTGGTTGCTTTTAATTATCAGTCTTAAAGGACATGATGTTAATTTTTGGTAAACCAGTATTCTTTTTTTTAATCAATTCTGAAGGTATCCCTATGCACTATGTTGTTCTGCCTGTGGAGTAGAACAGCTGTAGCTTACTTTAATGACTCCTCATGAAGACATTTGTGCCGTGTCTTCAGATCTCTGTGGGATATACGATTTCTTTGTTGAATACCGCTTCATTATCCATCTGACTGTTTAAGTCTGAAATTAAAAAGTTTATTCCGTGGGGCTCCCAAGTGGCGCATCCAGTAAAGGCACTCTGCATAACCTCGATGTCATCAGTTCAAGTCTGGGCTATTCCACAGGCAACTGTGGACGTGAGTTCCCAGGAGGCGATGCTCTATTGGCTGAGTGTCGCCGGGGGGTAGGGGGATTGAGGGTTTTGGTTGGCAAGGGTGTCCTTGGCTCACCGTGTACCAGCTACCCCTGAAGTCTGGCCGGGCGACTGTGGGCTTGCCTGTTAGCTGCCAGGGAGCTGCACTGTCCTCCTATGCTGTAGCTCCTGGGTGGCTGCATGGTGAATCCGCAGTGTATAAAGAAGCTGTCGGCTTCCTCATTGAGAACAATTTAATAGGAAAGTTGAAAGTTGTAAGAAATATTTGCAGAGAAATTGTAGGTTAATAGATTATTAATAGAGTATAACAGTAGCTCCATTGCAGTTATCCTAGTTTCAAAGTTTCCAGGAGAAGGGAATGCAACTAAAGCTGTTAATACTTTTTGTTCTGCTTCAAAAGCAACATGTGTCCGACAAAAGCTGACACATTTTAATTCTAGAAATGTCTTAGCCATTCACTTACCATGTAAACTAAAAGAGACATCAATCAGTTAATTATTTTAGTTTATTTTCACAATTACTACCTTACAATCACATTGTTTTATTGTGCAAGATAGCCCATAGAAAAGTTTTGATACAGTCATTAAATATCCATGTTTAAACTGTACTGTTTATTTTCTTTATTTAGTGAATGTGAAAAAAAAAAAAAACTATAAGAGCTGTCTGAGCTCAACATTTTTATATTAAAATCTGCAGTTTGTGGTTTCTCTTGCACAGCATCAAAAGAAACAATTCCTCAAATGTAAGGCGCCACAAAATAGGATGAGAGGCGTAACGCAGGGATGTTTTACCATTTGGAAGGGAACTGAAGTTACCATTAACACTAACCAGACCAACTGAAAAAAAGAAGGATGTGGAACCGCAAAAATATCTGTGTTAGGAGCATGAAAACAACAGAAGGGAATACAATGTATATTTTCTATTTTAATAACTGAAGCATCTCGTCTGGATATTTACATATTTTGAAGCATATCGAAGTGTTGTTGGGGATAGGATCTGTTACTGTGTGTGTGTGTATATATATATATATATATATATATATATATATATATATATATATATATATATATATATATATAGTGCAGGGTGGACACTCATTTCCTAATAAACTAATTGGTGTTTTGTTTTTTTGCAGTGAATTTTGACCATTTCCAAATTCTTCGGGCCATTGGAAAAGGAAGCTTTGGGAAGGTAAGTATATCATTGACTTACTATATTATGCATTTGAATGTATTACTATATTATCCATGTTTTCAATATTACCATTCTTTACAATAATGTCTCATATCAAGCCTTGACTGATCTTTGCCGAATGGAAATATTTATGCAAACTATATACAGCTACAGTGAAACTCTAAATGCATTAACATTGGACCCAAAGTAATTTTACGGCACTAATTAACTAGCATATTCATTATATAAAATAAGGAAGCATAAAATAGCTTTATTAAGTAGGCCCTAAGTAATTACATTTTAATTTCAATTAGTCACAAATGCTGTTGCTCCACCGGTTAATTATTTTCAAGTGTTTTTTTTAATTGTTCATGTCCATTGGGGTCTTGGGAGATTTAAATCTGCCCTTTAAAATAGCTTTTTGAATAACATACAGATTTCATTACACATTCTGGGTTTCATTTATTTAATAATAATGCTAAAACTAACTCACTAAGAGATCTGCCATGGGCTTTGAACATTATATAAAAGTATTAAAATGTCTTGTGAATTGAGTAACATAAGCAATAATAGCTTAAATTCCATTGAGTGTTTTATTCCTGCAGAAACATAGACTTGCCATGATCACCCAATGTTAAAATCCTTTAAGAAGCAATCAATGTAAAAGACTAGTAAACTTTAGTTTGCATTAAAATGCCGTAACACATAAATTAAACAGGTGTTTTATCTGCTATATAACAGTACAATACCCAATACTCTAGTAAGCTACAGAACTTTGTTTTTTACAACAAATTGGAAAATATGTATGAAAATGAAGATTTTTTTACATGATGTATACTCTAATCGTTTTTTTATTTTTTTTAGTGAATTGTTGATTCTATTTTGAGGTCACATGTTGGTGTTGATTGAATAATAAGTACACTGAGATTATGCAGTATTGTATTGTATTGTTGTAATGTAAATTACAGCATTGTTTGTCCTGAAGTTGCGTTAGACAAACTTGTACTACGAGGGTCAAACGAAGGGCACAGAGCTATGAGGAACAGACCACTTCAATTCAAACACATCCTCTTAATGATGGATAGTAATGAAAAATCGCCCAGTTTAAAATACACATCTTACAAGACTTGCTAAAGAGTTTCTGTATATAGCTGAATTTCAAAGCATTTCTATAAAAGAGGCTGACTGCCATACTAATATAAAATTCCTGGGGTTTATTCAAATAAGTCCCTTTAAGAAAAGGCTTCTTTCAGCAACACGTCAGAGTCTGCTGCAGAATATATTACCATCTGAGTGTCTGTTATTTTTAGTCATTAACCATTTGCCTGGAGCCATTGCCTTATTTCACTATTTTTTTTTTTTTTTTCACAGAGTTGCTCCCAAAACGTGACCGTATTTGATTCTAGACCATTTCAAGTCAACCGGGCCCATGTTAGTTATTTTCCTTTAATGTGTGTTTAACCAAAACTCTTTATATATGTTTCCAACACTGTTGCACTATTCCAAAGTAAGCCCATTGTGAACAGGTTTCGATTCAGTTATTTTAGCCTCGCCATTCTCATTATATTGAAATGCAACTGCAGAAAACGTTGGTATGACTATAATATTGCCTTAGTCTCAGATGTTTGAATTTTGCCATTTATTGTGATAATAGGGCTTCAATTGTACGGGCACTTCAGGGGTCCATCTTAACTGTGCAAATAAATGCACCATTGACACAACCCTCAAAGGCCAATTACCACTCTGTCAGGCTGGCATAACATGTCCAATGCTTTCCATCCTCTTCATCCTGCTTGTGAAGAACGAGGTGGCAATGTGATGCCAGTGGTTCTGCTTTGCTGAGATCGCAGTGGATTGGAATGACCACCTGTGCAACTCACTTTAGCACAGTTTACAAAGCTGGACACAAAGTATAGGTTAAAGAAACTGTCCAGCCCCAGTCTCATTAAAGTTCACCATCCAGCAGGGTAGCCAAACTACTTGAGCGAAGTGTTATAATCAGGGCCCGTTGCTTCTATGAAGCAGTCTGCAGTGACAAAAGGGGTCACAAGTTTTATGTCACTATTAAGCCAAGAAGATGGAAGGTACTGTAAAACCATTAAAATGATTGAGTGGGAGTAATGAAACAGTTCATATTTGACATTCTGCTTCAATTAAGTTTGAATTAGAGCTCTGTGGTAAAATAGAAGAGGAATTAGATACAGCAACACTACGCGATAAACTCTTTAAAGGGGTTCTGGAGGGCAAACGTTACTAAATTTAACCATGGAGAACTTAATTCAGACTTAATGGATTTTAGAGGAAATTAGTCTTGTCAAAATATCTCAATTATATTGGGCAGCTCCTGAATACCTCAAAGCATTCTGCATGGAAGCTCTGACAGACAAACGGTATGCCCAGATGTCCTGGCCAAGTTCCCATGAGACTCAGGGCAGGATTTTTAAAAAACAGTGTTATTATATCGAACTCGTGGCACAGTAATGAGAGCTTTAGTAGCAAGTGATTTTCAAACTACTGTAAATGTGTTAATTAAATCAATCCGTTAATGCTTTAAATTAAGTCGATGAGGTTGTTAATGAACGCATTTCTCATTAAAAAGCTTAGTTGTTGCAGGTCACGAACATCACTTCCTGTCTCAACAACTAAATAAGGGGAACTCGTTAATCAAAATACATGGTAACGAGATGAAGAAAAATTAATGGAAGCATAATTCTCTGTTATGGAAACTACTAGCGTACAGCGAGATAGCTCTCTCATCTCTAAATTCAGAAATCACATTAAGATGATTATTTAATATTGAAATAGGCACAACGACCAATTGAAAATGCCAGAATCAATGCTGCCTACCGATTTGTTGATTAACACTGGAGTTATCATTTACAAACTTTTGAAAATCATGCCCTTCTTTTCCAAGTGCAAATTAACTCCTGATAAATTATGACAATTAACAGAGATTTGCTTTTATATTCCTATGCAAACAAAGGAAATAGTCACAAGAAGCACTGCTCGTTAAGATATTAACATTATTTTGTAAATCAACATAATTTCAGAAATCATGGTAGTATGATAATTTAATAATGAGATAAGCATAGTAATCTCTTGAAAATGCCAAAATCAAAGGTACATAACGATTTGTTGATTAACACTGGAGTTATCATTTACGAACTTTTGAAAATCCTGCCCTCATTTTCTTAATCTCACCAAAGAGGTTTAGTTTGCATTCACCATCCAGCAAATACAGCAGATAGTTATTGGTCATCAGTCTCGATCATTCTCTAGATATTTTTCTAATTGGTCTGATGCCCTAATAATTTAATGGGAACATGACTGGGTTTGTGCTGAAATTGAAAATCTTGTACCAACTCCTTACAGTGAGAAGAATTGATTAGCTCCCAATGGGAAGTCCTTGACTGTACAAATCACTCACTGTTCCATCCAAGTTGTTTCAACATCAGATATACTCTGGCAGTAATCAAACAACAGCAGGTTACCTGGAAAATATAAAACTGGCTGTAAACTTTGTTGGAGATTTATTATAAATCCAATTTCAGTGGTTATTGTTTCAGTGCCCCGCATTTTTTGTTTAAATTAAAATCAGTGATTTAGGGAGCGGCCCTTATACAGTAAAGTGCATGTACAATTTACTGCTGATGAGCCAAAGAGTGTTCTAACAAATTTGGTGAATTATCGAAAGTGAAATAACCGTGGAGCATTCTTATCAGCTGGCAGGATCCTCAATATCTTGTATGTATATTCAAGCAGTAATTCTTCAGATCTTAGCAGTAAATTACACCATAGTACTGTGCATAGTCATATTACAGTCATTTCCTAAGACCGCCTTATTTATCTGGAAATAGGCCTTTTAGATAGAACTAGAATTGGATTACATGCTTGTGATTTGTCTGGGGGACCAGTTTTTCTCTTTCACTTACTGCAGAGTCAAAGTCTCTCTTCATCAAACCAAACCATAGATCAAATAATCCCTAGCAGCCCTTTTTTGTTATTTCTCTATGACATGCTCTACTGAACTGGATAATACGACTACCATACGTGACCCTGTTTCTGTTCTTTGATGTGATTATATTATATACTGTACCTTATACATATTGACGTTTTGTAAGTTTTGCTCTTCTGAATTTAAAATGCTCCTATTTAGTCAGTGGATTAAAAGAATAACAGAAAATCTTGATTTTTCTGAATGATAGAATGATTTGACAATCAATAAAAATGGCTTACTCACAAAATGCTGCAGTAGTGTGTGTGTGTGTGTGTGTGTGTGTGTGTGTGTGTGTGTGTGTGTGTGTGTGTGTGTGTGTGTGTGTGTGTGTGTGTGTAAAATCCACATTGAGCAATGCTTTACAAGACAGGTTTGGGAAACAGATTTCTCTCATGAAGAGTTAACCCTTTCCCTTTGATGCATGTTGTAGTTCTTATTTATCAAAGTGCAATTCTTCTAGTTACACTAGCTACCATGCTCAGCTACTGAAAGATGGACTTATACTCGGAAGGAATGATAGTGGAGTTGGCAGGAAGGGTAACACTCGTTGTCATTATAGCAATCAGTGCTTTTGCCTTAAGTTCCCTTTCCCCACGGAAGTCTGTGAAGCTATCTTAACATGCAAGCCACATAAGAGACTTCAGCTTGTGTCATGTTGAGTAAAGTTACTCAACACAGCACAGCCCCGAAGTGTTGACCATATGCTGAATGCATATACTTAATGATGCACAATTAACTTGCTCTGAAAATCCCTGCTAGCTTAATGATATATCATTTTTCAGATTTTTTTTCCTCTTCTGGTTGGCATCCTAGGATAGTGTAAAACTAAACAACCTTAAATATGAAAAGCTATAGCAAGCTAAAGTATCAGTTTTAATTATAAAATGAGTTCTGGCAATGTAATAATTGATAGCACTAGCTCTCCCTGCTGAAGCGGAAACAGCTTTACTGCAACACAACTTTATTCAGTCCATGATTGCACATTATTGCATACAAAGTTGTGCTGAAGCTGCTGGCACTTTTAGAATTGACCTGACCTAGAAAATAAGACTTGCTGTTCCTGGCTGCACTCAATATAAACCCTGAATACCTTCTCCTTCGCCAGGCAAATCCCAGGCGTGCCATTCTGTGACAACAATTAATATGGGTTCTAACTATAGCGTAATAATCCAGGGATCGAAATGCTTTAAAAAGTAACAGTCTCTACAACCTTGGCAAAACTGTAATCCATTACAATGACAGCTACCAGTTAAGAAAAAAAAATTATGTGAGGAATATTTAAATTAGTTTGGAATTTATTTAAGACAGGTAAATTGGGATTGATAGCAGTCTTTAAGAAATATAGAACAAATAGGTCTTAAATATTAACTTTGCAGCAAGAAAACAACCACATTTAAAATTGAATAAACACCTTTTTAAAAGGGCAGAGCTGAACAGAGCAGAAAGGAAATTGTTGCTGTATCTCTGAAATGAACTTCCCCTTGGCCCCATTATTTTTGTTCCACTCTAATGAGAATCGTGCAGCCAATAGCACTCTACTGCAGTGGGTTTCAGCCTGTGGTATGCACAGCACCACTGGTGCACGACAGGCTTGTCACTGGTACACACCGGTAGGTGTTCTTTATGACGATATGATTCCTTAACCAAAATACTCCATTAATCACACTGTCATAATATATACACATTTATATATTAGAGACATTATAAATGATGGTGAGAGGTATTTGTTGTGAGCTTTCAAAGTTACTAATGGTCAGTCAGTATTGTTGATTGTGGTGAACTCTTGTCAGATAATTTGATGATGCCATTATATTTTCAGTGAGAATCCTGGTTGTAATGCGGTAGGTCTCTGTTTTACAACAACCATTTAAAATTGTTACTGGTACACCTGGTGCTCCCAGCTGGAGACCCTGGTCCTCACGATGAAAATGTTGAAAACCACTGTTTTACTGTACATCAATGAAAAACACCTGAATGCTGCTGAACAAAAGGCTTTTGTAATCAAAATTATTTCCCATAGAAAAAAAAAGTATGTAATTACCATTCTGAAAGGGAAAAGTAGACTACCTGCTTGTCTGACAAGACAGGTTGGGTGTTTAATGTAGAGGAATGGATTCAAAATGGCAGTTGTCGTCAAACAGATGCTGTCAAGCCAGCGATGTGTCTTGTATGTATTTACCAGCATCCTATAATATATCTGTCATCTCAAACTTGGAGTGCAGGTAAACAGAGATAGATAAATTGTTATTCACTGACATTATGCCAGAGCTGGATGGTTGAGAGAAGAGCTGGCTGACCTTGATAGTCACAGACCGTGTTGCAGTACTCTAAACCATCTGGACAGATGGAACAGCAGTTCAGAATATTAAATAGAGTATCACTACAACAACCACACTCACAGTCAATGTGTAAGTGTTATGCCTGTGTCAATTATTCAAATTTGCTGCTCTTAATGTGTTCTGAGTTGACTGGTATTCAATCATGTATTAAGAAACGCCAATTTAAATATTCATCAAAAACAAGAAGGGGTGGAATCTCAAACCTCTTTCTTTTAGAAAATGTTAAGGAACACAGTCTGTTGTACATTAGAGGTTTGTCGTTGGCATCTGTTATAAATGAGCTGTTGCAGTTTTTGATTTAATAATCCCCTATGGACTGTTAAACAATTGCTTGTCATCTATATGTGCTGGTATTGTTAAATAAGGATCACCAGTAAAAACATTCAATAATAATCCCCTGTGGTAAGAAGCAGCTGAAAATGGGTTATATTCTCGCTGTTGCAGTAGACAGCCTCATGCAATGGAAAAGATAATGCAAGGTTCTTTTTTCAATAGCAATACTTGACTGAGTTTATCTTTTTAAAATATCAAATATCTTTTTTCATTTGTACTATTCAGTGAATTACAACAATGTATTTTTCTTAGAGAACTGTCATGTTTTTATATCCTGACTTTTTTCATTATCATTTTTTTGTAATCATTCAAGCGAGAGGCACTACACTATGATGATAAAAATATTTATTTTTAGAAATGTACTATAGATGGTATGAATAATTCCTTAAAATTGGGTCCTAAAACATGTAATGTTCTTATCAGGGGGATTCTGAAATTAATGACATTGGTTAAGTAAAGGAACAGCACAGTAAATATGTAATAATACCAGGTAAGCATAAACTATGTTTGACAGACTGGATAAGATATTCTAGTGGCTTTTGGTCAGTTTTATCTTAAAACATTGTTGTTAATATTTATCATTATACTGGGAGAGAAAACGTTAAGAAACAGGGTTAGGTTGTGTGTATGACCTCACCCTATTGAGGATGGGCTTTTTTAACCCACCCCTGTCAGGATTACAAAAAAAAAAAAATATATATATCCCAAAAATGTATTTTAAACAAGTAACTAGGTAAATCGTACAGTACAGTACAGTACAGTACAGCTTGCATAACCTGGGCACCTGTGGGCCTACTTCACTATTTTGAAAAAAAAACATTTTATATATTTATTGTTTTTTTTAAAAGGTATTGACTGCTGCATTTACTTCTAAAGAGAGGACCTCATGTTGTAATTTTTGAAATAAAGAGTAAGTTCATTAGTTTTTCTGCTCAGTGAGCTAGAAACTACAAATCCCAAAGACAATATAATATACACCTCACCTCATTTTGAGATGGGTGTCCTGAGTTGTTTAAGTCTCTCCTCGCTGGTTGTGGTTTACACAAGTCTTACTGAAGCATTATTCTGTAGAACTGCAGGAGGTTTTCAGTGAGAAAGAGTTAATGGAGTGCTTATCTCAGATAGTGGTATTTA
This sequence comes from Polyodon spathula, assembly GCF_017654505.1. Taxonomy (NCBI): domain Eukaryota; kingdom Metazoa; phylum Chordata; class Actinopteri; order Acipenseriformes; family Polyodontidae; genus Polyodon; species Polyodon spathula. The sequence goes on from NC_054543.1 coordinate 4,417,907, forward strand.
CATTTCAAAGCCCAGACTGTGTAAATAATCCTCTTTAACAATTTCATCAGCAACTAGCATGGTCTCTGCTGAATAGCTGAGATAAATACATGCATAACCTGCAGTGATTATTTCGGTATTTTGTTTACTGAGTACCAATTAGCTCCACATTCCTTTAATTTAAAGAAACATCCATATGCCAATAATATGCTAATTTATACAAACATATACTGTCATGTGAATTCCTTGTATGTGCTCAGTTTAGCTGTGACTGGTTGTACAGCTTGTTCATTTGTACACTCACCAGCTTGTCAGACAGTTTAATGAATGTCCTAACAGACCTACCTAGTATTTATCAGCACTACACTTCTATTAACATTTCAGTATCAGATATAGTCATACTCGACTGCCATTGTCAGGGTCAGAATCTGCTTGTTAAAATAATGTAGTATATGGAATCATAGTACTAATGCTGCAGATTCAGTTTTTATTAGCATTGTTACTAATTTAAATAAATTATGCTTTTTTTGGTAACATTTAAACCCCAGGGGTACCCATCAAGTAAATAGGACAACTCGTTAATCCATGGTGGTCTACTGGCTTTTGTTCTATCACTTTGTAGCTTTCTCTACTCTTAATGTGCTTATAATTATCACATCAAAGGTGTGGACTGTGCAAATTCATATGATAATACCTTTGTAGGGCAATTTGATTGTATTTAAATTCTTGCTGATAGCATTTTATAGCTACATTCAAAGCAGTTTAATGACATGCATTTATGCAATTGAATTTCTGCTCTGGTTATGTATCCATTTCCAGAAACCATATCATGTTTGTCTCCTTTTTTTTCTAACTTGAGACTTAAGTTATTACTAGTAAGGGGGTGATTTGAAGTAAAAAAAAAAAAAAATTATAATGAGAATCAAATGAGTTGTTTGAAAAAGTAGAAGATATCTAAGACCTTGTTAAAATAAAGCAAATTAATTGGTTTTGCTTTACAGTGGTTACCCCTCAGCTGGTCTCCTTCGCTTTAATTTGCATTCAATGGGAAATGATTTACTGACATAGATTGATCATTAAAATTATGATCCTTGATGACTGTAACAATAGTAACAATAAATACTATATATATATTATTATATATATATATATATTATATGTTATATATATATATATATATATATATATGCTGACTTGTACTATGTTCATAAAGCTAATATAGTAACCATTACATTCAATTTAATAAATGCATATTAATGCTAAAGTTGTATAAATGTATTAAAATTGGTACTTCCAATAAATTAGCAGAAGGGAGAGGTTGGACCTTTTGTACAGTGGTTAATACATCTACTTTTTCAAAATACTCTATGATCTGTTTCTTTTTCTTACTTCTATGTTTTATAATATTCCCAATTGCTTTTTCTGCTTAGGCCTTTATTTACCAGGAACTAGCATCCTCTTTCAACCACTGCCTCCCTTTAAGACACTGAGTATCCCTTTAAGAGATGCAGATTTTACCCACCAATATTCTTTGTTCTTGTTTATAGGTCTGCATTGTGCAGAAGAGAGACACCGAGAAGATGTACGCTATGAAGTATATGAACAAACAGCAGTGCATTGAGAGAGACGAGGTCCGGAATGTCTTTAGAGAGCTGGAGATCCTACAAGAAATTGAACATGTATTTTTAGTAAATCTCTGGTGACTATCCTGTGTTTTTAAACTACTTTGATGTATCGCATGCTGTAAAATAAGTTAGATGAGAAAGATGATAGAAAGAGCAACACAAACCCTCAAAACATTACAATAACATTATATTCAGAGTTATTTATTTTTTATCTTTTTTTTTTTTTTTTTTTTTTTTTTATCCATATATTTTAAATGCATGTGCAAGTGTTCATTTAATATTATCAGCTGCTGTACCATCTACTTAAAATCAACTAAAATCAACCACCGAGGCGCTGAGCTAGCTTGCAGTATTTTTTGGTGGTTCAGCCCTTTTCAAACAAAAATAAATACATAAATGAAAATTGTGCCTGTCCACCCAGTGTCACCACTCACCTTTCTCACATAGTTCAGTATAAATGGATCTCATTACTGTTTGGTAGCTGTATGGAACTTGTATTATCTTTTGTGAATAGAGAGCACATCCATTCCATTTTACCAATGATGAACAATGAATGCTAATTTTAAAAACACTGCTGTAGTCCACTGCAGTGTTGCCATCCTGCACCTGAAACTCTTACATAAAAATAGATGCCTAGCACCCCCATTTTCTAACAACAGTATTACTACCTGAAGTGTGTGGCTTGGTAATGCTCTTCTTTATAGTCAACTGCCCAAGTGGGTCATTACCCGCTTCATTGAGTTGTGCTGCTAAATTCAGTTTGTCTCCTTCTGCTCTGGGAGTCTGTAGGGCAGAGTGTATTCTGTGCCATTATACACAGCTGATGCAGCAACGGGTGGTATGCAAACTTTGCTGCAAGTGCTCCAAAAATCTGCAGAGGGCTTCGTTTCCAGGTCAGATACTGTTGTCACCCTACAGCTCCTTGTTTCCATGGTGACTAGAATGTGTGATGACAATGTTTAAATTAGATTAATAATAATGCAAATAAAGAGAATTTGTTGCATATTATTATTATTATTATTATTATTATTATTATTATTATTGGCTCACATTCACTTTAATATGTGATTTTACAGGACAGTTATGCAGCTCAGTTATACAGCGACTTTTGAACTGCTTGCATAGTTTTATAGGAGCAAAGTTACCATATGCTGTATTTTCTTTATCTGCAGAAACATTTTTGAAATGAACATGAGAACTTGCAATCTTGTGAAATGTCCCTTATAAAGAAGCCAATCTACAGTATGCCTTTTGAATTTGCCAACCAAAGTCCTTGCTTTTTTAAACCAGTAGCCTTCACACCGTTGTTAACAAATTCTGTTTGTCTTTTCAAATGCAAAACTGCATTTGCACAGAGATATGACAAATTAAGGATCTCAAAATGCTTTGCTTCTCAGTCTACGCTAGGTTAAAAACATGCCATCTATTACTTAGGACGGGCTGACCCAACTGAATAATAAAATGCATCCCCAGTGTATTTATATGATAGATCAAACTGTATGCACAGCGCTGTTTATATGACAGTGGTAAACACCACATAATTGCATGATAACACTATTAACAGAGGAACTCTTGGTGTTGCATTATTATGAAATACAGTTAAGTTTCAAAACCCCTTTATGTAGAAAAAAAAACATGCTGTGTGCAGCAAACACATTGATGCTATCGTGATTAGATTCAGTGTGTGGACTATTTTAATAGCATTAGTAATGTATTTGACTCAATGTCATGAATTATCCAACATTCTCAGTTGCAACATTCATAAACAATAAAGCCCTTATCTTATATTGAGGGCATTTGTAGATATATATATTCACTGAAGTAATTTTTTGAGACATTTTAGTGAAAATAGAGAGGGGAAAGATGATTAAATTTCGGCTGTATTGAGGCATTAATCAGATCTGAGAATCTCTATGCATAGTGATGTATCTGTATGATTTAAAGGGTATTGGGAAACAACTGGCCTTTACTCTTTCGTACTTTCATTACTTGAGTGCCCATCTTTGTCATTTTAATTTTACCATTTGCGTCTACAAATATCTATTTGTACAGTGTATTATACTGATCAGAAACCAAAACATAGCAAGTGAGGAAGGAATGTTTTTACTCCCTACTCCTTGCTTTACTTTCTTTAAGAAATGAATGAATTCAGTCCCAGGCAAACTTGTCATTACACAGTTGTGGCAAAGTGGGTAAGTGAGTGCAGGTGAAGGCAGTGCAGCAGAGTAGAATGAACAGACAGACAACGATTTGCAGGTGCGAGGGTGTTTATTGAATGAACAATGTCCAGATCCTGACGGCAAACAACTGTAAATAATAATGATGGAGTAATACAGCGGCGTGCATCACTCGGTCTCCCTGATAATCCCTGGGTTTGACCCGCAACCAAAAGTCCAGTTTTGTACACCAACACGTAACACAAAAGACAGACACAGTTTACTGTGAGTGATATTAGTGCTCGTGGTGCAAAGACAGTTCTCCGTGAACAAAGGGAAAGTGCTGGTGATCGTGTTAGTAGTCTAGAATAACAAACAAACACTCTGGTTCTTATATCACAGGGTTCTCTTTCTAGGTTGTTCTAACCATTTACAAAGGAATAGATTACTTACACAATGACCCCTTATATACCCTCCCCATGGCCCCTAGGTTAACGAGCGCATCTACGCCTCCAATCCATGGATGCCACGTCGTTTCCCGTCCGGGATATTGAGTTTGGGTACCTTAGCTTCACCCCTTTTCTAGGTAGCTGACTTCCCCCTAACCCAAGGAATAAATTGTCATGACATTTAGTCCAGGGTACTATTTTCCCTTTACACAGCGCCCTCACAGGTCGGGAGGGAGACCTAACATCAAGAATCATTTGCTCTCTGTCACAACGGTATAATAATTTATCCTTTGATGTCACCCCGAATCCTTGATTAAAATTAATTTAGATAATCTGTGATTTGCCATGTATTATCCTGTTCGTTCTAGACCAAAGCCTTCTGTAAGACCCAGTCAGCCAGATGCTTCTAAAAAACACTTAAAGAAATGTGCCGTAATACTTTTAGAATTGAAGTGCACTGGCAGCGCGTTATGCCGTTGTTTTAAAAATGCTCCCTTAAAATGATCTTTACCATACTTGTACCTTTCTTTTACTTAGCCTGTCCATGCAATTGAACTTGTAAAATTACACAGCAGCATTCACACTGGAATATGCAGAAACAGGAGAATATACAAGGACCAGCAGGTTGACACTACAGTGATCTCAAACTCAAAGAAAAATATGTGGGATTTTGGGGTGTGTTTCCTCTGTTCAGTATATATATATATATATATATATATATATATATATATATATATATATATATATATATATATATATATATTATATAATATAAATTTGTTTTCTATGAAGCGTGAGTCATATCAGCATGTATCAACTACTCAAGTCTTGTATTATATTTTCAGGGATTGGCTTCTTTAAATACATCCCAAGGAATGTTCATATCATCTGTTGTTAAACTGTAATTAGGTACTGTTCTTCATGCCATAGGGAACCTTCTTCTCCTGTGGCATTATACATACTGTGTATGGGTCAATGCTAAAACACAGTCTGTGTATTCCAGGATTCATATTTACATATTTAAAATATTAAAACAAAACAAAAAAAAAAACAGTTGAATGTATTGGTTTTCTGTCTGTAATAATATCTGTGCAACCGCCCAAGATAAGATTAGATGGATCAAATAACATTGTGTTAGATCAAAATGAAATCAGAAAGCCTTCTCTTAATGGAAGCTTTTAACATGACCTAACAGCCCAATTCCCGAGACGATTTTAAAATATTGTACAAATATGAAGCAATGAAGCAGGGAAAAGTACTAAGAAAAGGCTATTGATAAGGTTAAAAAAAAGATGAAATATAATGAATCAATCCATGAATTACATATAATAGAAGGCATACTGATACCAGTATTTTATATTCGATATTGTCAACACAGGTCTGCTCCTGGCAATATGACAGAATACCTTTCAGATCACTGTATGTACAGTACCCACAGTTGTGTTTAAAAAATACAATGGCTTTGAATGACAATAAATAGTTTAATGACCAGTGCCAGCAAAGTAATAGCCATAATAACAATAGATAATGTGAAAATTAGCTTTACTACTGTAACTCATATAGTTAAAAAGCCCCTGGAGCATCTAGTTTTCAACCAAGCCAGACCATTTAAAGGATTACAACGTAGCTGTAGACATTAACCGATGTTAACCTCATCCTGCTTTAACAGTGGGTGGCAGAATATAACTTTAACCAAATCAGATTATAGCCTTCCTGTAGATAATTAGGTCCACATCTTTGTCACTCCAAATAATATACGATTGCCATCAACAGCTTATTCCAATCATGTTTATGAAAAAAAAAAAAAAAAAAATCTTTTGACTAGAGTTAATGCTTTGAAGAACTTCAAGTCCAGTTTTATCATCTAATATTTTTATTGTATAATTTTCAGAGGAATGCATACAATTTAGCTAGTGGCAACTCTGCTATTGTATCACTATTATAGAATCAGTAAAAGTGCCCCAGAAAGCATACTGTACAAAGTCTGCCTGCTACCTTTTTACTCCCATAGGTGGTCACTTTTCTAGGTCATTAGCCTGGAACAGTGCTCTGCTATTAGGTTAGCTTCAATCTATAGGGCTGTCTATGTGCCCCTTTTCATGACTAATATTTGCGTATAAAGCATGGTAAGTGCTTTCACGTGTAATCTTCCTGTCTATTTCTCTACAGCTTTCACATGCTGAGCGATATGCCAGCATGTCTGTCAGAATGCGTCTCCTCTCTTGCAGAATTTATGAGAGTAAACGGGCCCTTTCAGCTCTTTTCTCTAACTAATTAGAAGCTATTTCCTTCCATTGACAGGCAGACCACCACCCACTACAGTGAGTGGGAGGATCTGTAGGTTTTATTTACTGTATGCAAGGTTTCACACAGAATCTTTCTACTGTATTTGTGTTTGGACCCTAAATAATTGTCCATGTTCTGTGACCTGCTGATAGATACTGAATCTTCAGTATAGCTAATAATATTTTCTAATCATTACACCCTTTGGTAGGTTTTATGTTGGGTAGTCAACATACAGTAGCTTGTATTGAGTTACAGTAATGGTATAAGACTAATGTATAGCAACACGAGTGCAAATAATAATGATGTTGCCAGTGAGTACCAGTGCCTGTATAGAAAACAACATAGTAACCATGAGGGTTCTGGAACCAGAGCACACTCCCTCTAGAAATGGGACCACATAATGAAAGAAAAGAATGCTTTGTATCTACAAACTCCACAAACCAGTTTTTTGGTGTGATACAAATTGAGTTGTAAATAGAACTACAGTATTTTCTTTCATACGCAGGACCTCGGACCGTGTTATTAAAGACATTCAAACTTGGCTTCCAGCTAAGTCTACCCTGTGATGGTTCTAATTTGTATTTCATCGTGATTGGTTTTACACGACTGTCACATCTGAAGCATTTCAAACCCAGAAAACAGTCACCACTCCATGATTATGACATCTGTTTTACACAGTGAGCAGGATGGAGGATACATACTTTAATCCCCCCCCTCTCTTTGTATCAATGCAGATGAAAAACTGCTGGGAGATTTCCACGATTCAGTTCTACATATAGATTGAATCTGTGCTTGGGGCAAAATTGAGGGTTGTAATGTTGTGAGTGTAGGTCTGGGGTGAGTATTTCCAGTAATGTAGTCATTGACATATTTCTTATCTCCTTGTAGGTACTCATTCCAGGATGAAGAAGACATGTTCATAGTTGTTGATTTGCTCTTAGGCGGTGACCTGCGCTATCATTTACAGCAGAACATCCAGTTTACAGAAGAAGCAGTCAAGCTGTACATCTGTGAAATGACCCTGGCTTTAGACTATTTACAGAGTCAGCACATAATCCACAGGTAGTATAATGGTGTTTATTATTTATCCAAGATTAGCTAGCCATGGTTTTACAGTACTGGCTACCTTAGGCATGCCAGTCCTCTCTCTTTTACATCATACATTACGTGAAACAGCTGGTTGATGGACAAGTGTGGCAAAGACACAATTCTGTAGTCTATACCTTTTGAGGTTTTGGCATTGAGTAAACTAGAGTTAGATTTTAACAAATAATACAGCAGAGATGAGGTAAATAGGTTATCTAAAGTATGTTCTGTACCATCAGTACTGAATGTTTTTTGTATGTGTCTTCAGTAACAATGGTTCTGCAGCATACTTGCTTTGTTGAGCCCTGCGTGAAGCTTTTTTTAACTTCCTGCTGAGAGGACAATGGCTCATGTCCATGATCCCTGCATCCTTCTGATATTTCATCCTGACTGATTTATTCACCCCATTTATTACGATTACTACAAACATACAGTAAAGAAGAAAAAGATCAGGCTTGTGCATTGCCACTGTTTTAGTTGACCATTGCAATCGACCTCAATACCTCTGCAAGAAGAAAAGAACATAGTCATGCAGGAGTCATCAGTGTGAATTACATGTGTTCTATATCAATTAACCAGCCCTAATTGCTGCAAAGCTTACCACATTTGAATCTGTTAGACTATTTGTTTCAGTACTTCTTGGTTCCCTATAGATTTTCATTATTTATTAAAAGAGATGAAAATATAATAAACACCCAGTGTATGTAGTGTGTAGTCCTTCCTTTTATCTTTGTTTGTTACATCAGTACATGCCCTCTATTGCAATAATCCAATATCCTAGAAGATCAGCAGGAAGCCTCCAGGTCAGTGTTTTCCATTCTGGTTATTACGGTCGTGAACAGGCAGGTAGCATGCAATGATTTGGTTGCACCAACTTAGTAAAGTGTAACCTAGCAACACTCTGTCATACAGCCTGTGAGGAAACGTAATGCAGAACTAAGCATTCTGAATACATACGTCAACCTTACTTCTTATAAATTCCACTTATAACAAATAATATAATTATTCCTGTTTTATAAATAATTCTATGGTGCTTATTTGCTTGAACAGAATGAATTATTGCATTTTTCTGAAATGTGAAAAAAAAACAAAAAACATTTTGATGCTAAAAAGTCTAGTCGAGACCAGAGACAGAGATTTACATTAACAGAGATTGGCATGTACTGCATACACTTTCAAAAACACTGCTTTTTTATCTTGATTTATATATATATATATATATATATATATATATATATATATATATATATATATATATATATAATATATATATATATATTTTTTAATCCAGGTGTCATTTGTGAGATATTTCCCAAAGGACAATTAATCCTAGTGAATACTGTCTAACATAAAGTAGCATTTAGCCTTTCTGTACTTTCCCTTTGAAATAAGACACCAATTACTTGCGTTATTGCTTGATAAAATTCTTGACATGTTTATGACAAATATTACAGTATGTATTATAAAAAGCCCAAGTGGAACGCTGCATTATAATAGCCTCTCTACTTCACTTCCTTCTGTTTCTAATCAGGAACTCAATTAGGTCCTCAAACCGACTGTTCATAACTCAAAGCTGTTTTCTTTTAATTATATTTGGTTCTTGTGTTTTCTCTTTAGGGATCTCAAACCTGACAATATCCTTCTGGATGAACAAGGTGAGACTGTACTCTATATCGTATTTGTATATCTTACTTTATTTTCACAAACGAGTCCTTGCTGTCTTATTCTCACACTCCGCGTTTCTTTCCCAAAATGTTTTAGGCAATCAAGGTCATTTTGAAAGAATCAGCTCAGGTCTGTAAACTTGTGAGCCAGAAATAAACGGTCCAAGGTGACACACTGGGCGTCATTGAGTAGAGAAAATATCCAGCTACCTTTACTTTTCTCTATCAATGTTTCCCTATAATTGACAGATTCAGTGTAATGGCTGATGTGTGACTTGCAGCAAATTTCAACAGTACTTGCTCCTAGCAATAGTGTAACCAGCTGACATGGCCCATATTACAACCTGCCTTTAAGCAATCATTGCTTTTCTCAGTTGTCGAAACAGTTTGTCAAAAAAATACATATGTTCTAATATATTATAAGGGATCCAAATCTACACTAAGCCCCAATTATACTGTTTACAGTGCATGGCATTGACAAAAAGAGAAAAAATACTGTTAAAGGTCTTATTCCTTTTGAACAGAGAGGAGTTATATTTTCTAGGACTTCACAATCATATTAGTCTTTACTAAATGAAGGTGATATGGCTTTAACAAATTTTGAGTTGGAAAGTGTATGTATGATGTCAGGAGACAGGAGTACATTTTGTTCTAGATTTCTAAGACCTCTAGTGTGTTGATAGCTGCTGTGGAGCAATATACCCCACAGCTGTGTGTACACACTGCCTCGCCAAACAGCATAGTATTGAAGAGTTGTTTGCTTAGTAAAAAGAAACTGATGCCTTTTGAGAGCTGAGTGATGAAGCCAGACAGAAAACACTCAATAAACTAACATACTCTTCAAGGTACAGTAGAAATTAAATTGTAAAATTAATATGGTATGATTCAATAAATTATTTGCAAACATCTGTTTGTCCTGTAAATAAAAGCAATGCTGTCTATGCAAAATGTGCCCCATCATTGTACAGTGCATAGATTGAGAAAAACTAAATGCTAGATAGCATTGTGAAACATGTTTGTCATTTTAATCACATAACAATGGCAAAAATAACATGCCTTGATACCTCATGACCAGATGCAGTGAAGTAATATTTTTACTCACTGAAAGAAAACAAAAGACTTACATTTCAGGAACTTGATTCCTCTAGCAGAAGAATACAAAACCTAAAAAACATAAAAAATAAAAATAAATCTACTAAAATGAGTATTCCATAATTTCATTGACACACACACACACACACACACACACACACACACATATATATATATATATACACACACACACAGTTGTAGTCAAAAGTTTACATATCCCAATGGAAATGTATAATTTCTAGAAAAAGCAACTCGTAGTAAAATGTCACAAGGACAGTCACTTAAAGTTTGCAGAACGGCATTTGAATGATGGATGTGAATTCTGGTCAAAGGTTTTGTGGAGTGATGAAACAACAATCGAGCTATCTGGTCACGCTGATAGTCATTACTTTTGGAGAAAGTCTGGTGAGGCATACCAACTGTCAAGCATGGAGGTGGTAATATCTTTCTATGGGGCCTTCAATCCTTCTAATGGCACAGAAATTTTGTTCCATCATGGTAAAATGGATTCCACAGCATAACAAAAGATATTGGCAAATCATCTGAAACCCGCCGCTACAAAACTTGGTTTAAAGCGCAACTGGACGTTCCAACACAACAACGATCCAAAGCACACATCAAAATCTCATTCAGAATGGTTAAAGAAGAACAAAATGAAGGTCCTAAGTACCGCTCTAAATCTGATTGAGAATCTTTGGTTTGAGAAGGCTGTGCACAAGAGAAGTCCTCGAAATCTGAATGAACTGGAACAAATTCGTGTTGAAGAATGCCAAAAATGCCAAAAGCTCATTGCAAAATACCCTAATCATTTAAAAGAGGTTATTATTGATAATGGTGCCTCGGCTAGCTGTTAATTTAATTCTCCTTGTCAGGGTATGAATAGTTTTGAATCAGCATTTTTGAAGTTTTGCAAAATAATTGCTGAAATAAGTAACTGAAGATATCTACTTCTTGTAACTTTTTTTCCCTCATCCATAAAAGCAAAACTTTTGTTACAAAAGATTTTTCCTATAATTATTTGTTTTCGCAAAACTTCTAGAAATTATACATTTCCATTGGAGTATGTAAACTTTTGACTACAATTGTATATAGATATATTTTTAAAATGGTTGTGGTTTCACATAATACAAAAGGCTTTTCTTTTTTTAGGCCATGCACACCTCACTGACTTCAACATAGCAACAATAATAAAAGATGGTGAAAGAGCAACTGCTTTAGCTGGAACGAAACCATATATGGGTAAGACACAAATCCAGTTAATTAGCCTGCCTTTTTATAGACATCTAAATTAATTGGTTTTATCTGCAGATCTTTGGTTGCAAACCATTATCTAGCTTTTTCCTTTCTGCCTGACAGCATATGCCTCAACAAAATAACTCAAGTGGTATTTATTCCTTGCAGCACCTGTCTGCTCTCCAGCAAGTTACAGGAATTTTTTACTCTTGTGGCTTTTTTATAACCTTGGATTGCTTGTCAGTTTGTGTTTCAGGGTGTTTTAGATATAAATGTGAAACCTGTAATCCTTAGTAACCTACTTGGCACTACCCTAAGCTAAAAGCACTATTGAAACCTGAGGAAATTAACTCCAGTGCTCCCTCTTTATAGTCAGGAGCCATCGTCACAAGACTGTGCTGTTTGTGTTTAATGAAAAGGTTTGTGGAATGGCATTGTGGGGAAAATGGGAGCCACAGCTATGCTGTCTTTTAACTCGCTCCATGGTATTAAGAGCAGCCTTATAAAGGTGTGTGTGGGGGGGGGGCACTTTTTGCTTTTTTTCTCTGAATAAAAACCTTTCAGTTAGACTTACCAGAAGTATAATCTTGTTTACATATTCATATAGCTGGAAACTGATGATAATTTCCCTTCTGTCTGTTTTTATAGTTTACTGTTCTTAGGAGACTGGGTGCTTTAAATCTATACTTAGCATATGTACTTTTATGAGATGATTTGTTAAAATCAAGTTATTCTAAAAAGAACTGTTGCTATTTATTGTATATCTCTGTGTTTGTTTATAAAAACACCAATCTCACATGTATGCATCTGGCAGCAGTGCTGCCTTGAAAAATAAAAGTTAGGCTGAATAAGACATCCTGTTTGGGATTTTCTCAAGTGGCTTGAGAACCTTTCTATTCCACTTTCCCAGCCAACACACCCAAAACCAGAATAGCTGCTACCTTTGATTAATGGATGAGTAATTCATATTGGCCCTTAGCATTTTCTACACTGCCAAAATGTACACTATGTGTGTGTGGGGGGGGGGGGATTTCATTACTGGGCTCTTATATATGCTTACATTTTTAATAGATATGTTTTCCTCTTGGAAGAAAAAAGAAAATAGTTCTAATGACTTGTCGGATTAAAAGGCTTTGTAAATGTTTTTTAAGCACCTGAAATATTCCACTCCTTTGTGAATGGGGGCACTGGATATGCTTTCCAAGTGGACTGGTGGTCTCTTGGAGTCACCGCTTATGAAGTTCTTCGGGGATGGGTAATGTATCTCACAGCTGAAAGTAGATGCACTTTGATACCAGGAGTGGCAGGCAGAACTGTCTAAAACTATTGACTTGTTTGTATAATCTCTCCCTCCCAGAGACCATATGATATCCATTCCAATAGCACAGTGGAGTCTCTGCTGCAGTTATTCAGCACAGTGAGTGTGCAATATGCATCCGTTTGGTCTAAAGACATGGTGGCACTGCTGAGGAAGGTAATTATTGTCATTTACTAGTAGTAATAATACTACTAGTATCATTAAAGCTTGTGGGTTTACTTGGCACATTTAAGAGACTTTGAGGCAATGATTGACACTGAGGCAAGAGAGTCAAAAGATCACTGTTTCATCTGGGTTTTTTTTGCTTTTTTTTTTGCACAGGCACATGGTCAAATAACATGGCCTACCAAGCAGGCAATTTTAAATATTTCATTCATCATAAAAAAGGAAGAGGATACACAATTGCACTTCCATTGATCACAGTGGTGTGTTGTTTGTTTCTGCCCTTCTTCTGTTTATTCTGTTATGATCTAGTATATCTCAGCACAACAATATTACATGTTTTGTAGCCTCCAATGTTCACTCACAAATAGAGTGCTGTTACCTGCATTACTTCAGAACGCTGGCTGTTCAGAATTCAACAAATGTAGTTGTCATTATCATTGCACTGTTACTAAAAAGTTATAAAAAAAAAAAATAAAAAAAAAAGGGAGAGACTAAATCTAAGTGCCACACATTACCTACAGTTCGGTATGTATTTGTTTCATTGATTCTATTAACATTTGTATTTGTATCCATTGTTTGTCACCCAAGATTAATCCCATTCTGTGTCCTTACCTCATCGCCAAGTGGAATTATAAAACTGGCTGACTAGCGCCCTCTCATGGTTTAATAATTCCAGACATCCTAAAGTCTAGTTGAGCAACAAAGCAATTGTGTGTGTGTGTTTGTAATTAGAATTAAAGTAGACACACAGGTACATTATGGGGAAGATGCTATGGCTTTTATAAGTTGTGCCCTTGAATACAATAAATACTATAATGAAAATATATTAACACATGTATACACCAGTAGTATGTTCGTAATCATTGTGTATGTATATTGTGAATCAGTTCACCACTATCAGTATTTATACTCCTTGATATTTAAAATACTATACATCACTGTATAGTGGGACTGGAACAATACAAATACATGTGTCCCTAGCCAACAGTCAAAACAAGACACACCTCATGTCAAGTGTATAATGAAAAAGCCCTCATAAATCGAATTACACTGTACTTTCATTCCATGGCTGCTTTTGTATTAGAAATGCATGAGAAATGAAATATTAATTAAGAAGCTTCTGCCTTTGTGTTTTTCAGTTACTTACTGTGAACCCTGAGCACCGCTTCTCCTGCCTCACGGATATGCAGAGCTCTCCGCTCCTGTCAGACGTGAACTGGAATGCTGTGTATGAAAAGAAGGAGGAAGCTGGCTTTGTACCAAATGTAAGAATGTAAACAATGCAGATACATACACTACCCTGGCTCCAACAAGTATAGGGATTGAGAAATAAAGGCCTTTATTGCTCCTTTTAGTCAACCCTTTGCATGTCTTCACAATATCCACAGCAGAAACCCAAATACTGTATATGTTAAAGTGTTGTTAGGTTAAGATCAAATAGCTAGGGATGGGGTTTTAGCTTTCGCTCTTCAAAAGCCCTTTGTTCAGTTTTGCTCTGCTGTTTTCACAGAAAGGCCGGCTTCATTGTGATCCTACCTTCGAACTTGAAGAGATGATCCTGGAGTCCAGACCCCTTCATAAGAAGAAGAAGAGGCTAGCGAAGAACAAGTCAAGGGACAACAGCAAGGACAGCTCCCAGTCAGTGAGTCAGACGTGGCTTATATCAGAACTACATGAAACACTCAACAATGCTTCACGCAGAAATCACATTTTTAACTTTACACATTTTTAATTTTTAAAGAAGATAGTCTAAGTTATGAATTTGTTTCTTGTAAAATATCCATTGGCTTTAATTCTGAATAACGTGCTTGTTTTTAATATGTGTTGATTGCACATTATTTAGGTAGGTGGTCTAAATAGGTTATAAATGCCTGCATGTTTATAGAAAGTGGAGCATTGCAGCTAAGAATGAGTTTATCAGCACCACCTACTGAAACATTTCCTCACGATTTTAAAATGAGAACTTCATTATACACTAATATAGCTACGAGAGGTTTTTGGAGGAGTGTATAAAACATTTAAAGTAATAAACAAATAAATTGTGCAGCTGACTTAAAGCACTTGCAGTAAGACAGACACATTATTAAATCCTTGTCCTTTTTTTTTAAAGGAAAATGACTATCTTCAGGAGTGTCTAGAGGTTGTTCAACAAGAATTTATGATCTTCAATAGAGAAAAGTAAGTATTGACAAGTAAATAAATGTCTGCAGATGTCAGATCACCAGACTATAGTGTGACAAAATAAAACATAAAAAATTAGACAAGACCTACTGAATCTTACATTGAAAACACATCCAGCACACAACCTGTTCAATACCCCTTACAGTGAAAAATATAATTAGGGTACCATTTATTTACCAATGTATTTCTCAAATAAATGTAAAGTTAACAATTTGCCAGACCACAGCATTCGTCCTAATGCAATAGTAAACTGGTACTGCATTGTACTGCAATTTCTGCATGCCTGCATTCTCGGACAAAATAAATGGCTGTGCTCCTAACAAAAGTCAATTCTATGGTCTTTCTCTTTGCAATTCCCCCAAAACAGGTTGAAAAGGGGACAGGAAGAGCTGAGTCAGTCGGAATGCCAGCCGGAAGCTGAGGGAGCTGCTGCAGATGACAGGGAGGCTGAGAGCTCCACTCTGAACATGTGCAGCTCTGTGTGTTCATCCACAAGCTAGAGCCAGAGTCACCTCCCTTTACCCAGGCTGCACTCTAGAATAATGTCCTTGCCGATACAATTCTCAGCCTTTCTTTTTGCAGCTGTTATTGGAATTAGCCATGACTGCCTTTAAATCTAACTTTGTAGCAACAACAAAAAAAATAGTCTTTGAACAATTATGTTTGTGAGGTCAAAAGAGCAACAGCTCTCTATGTAGCATTGAGCATGGTGGTGAAGCGGGCTTGCCAAGACACACAGGGCATGGCCAACCTGAAACATGTTAATAAGAGCTCCAGGGTTCAAGAGAGACACTGTAGAAAACCTCTCTGTGTTCAGTAATTATTACCCACCTGTTTAGTTCAGTATGGGTCAGAACATTGGCAGGGGAATTGCACATGCCAGCATAGAAGCCACTGGCGTGTTGCTCTTGTGTGTCAGTAATCCATAATGTGTGTGCATGGTCCCCTCTACGCGAGTTCGCTGTGATTTACAGTCAGGACATTTACAAATCAGTGCCATTTATGTGCCCATCTCGGATGACTGTTGAAAAAAAATTATCTTGATGAACTTGTAGCATATTATATAAAATAAGTTCAATACAGTATTTTTATTTAAAAAATAATAATAATAAAAAAAAAAAAAAAATACCCCTTTTAAATTATTGGGTCCTATTGCCGAAACTTTAAGGACAGTTTGAAGGAATGTATCATTAATGACTGTTTTTAAAATGTTTTGCATTAATATTAATCAAGCCTGCCATTCATGAAAGTTGTTTCAGCTGTTTTAGATCATTTTTCAAAGCAACTCTTTAATCTATTAGAAGCACTCTTCAAAAAAAAAAAAAAAAAAAAAGTCCTTAAAGTTCTGTGACAAGGACCTTTTAAGGAAATACTGTGCAACATTGATATTTTGAAAAGTGGTGTTTGGTTTGCTTTTTGTATAAAGTAAATTCTATTACTGTTGCACATTATTATATGCAGGCACTTTCTAAAATCCCTTATCAATAGCAATGTCTTAATTCTTTGATCCCATAGAAAAGACATAGGTCTATAAAATACTGCCTGTGAAAACGTTTTTGGTAGGGTGGAAAGGCGAATAAGCTTTTATTTGACTTACTTTGGCCACTAGAGTGAGCCATGGAGTGTGATGCTGTCATCCAATGAGATCTACATTTTATGGTTCATTGGTAGGGGTAAAAAAGAAAATAAAATCTATACAGAGGTGTCTTCATAACGCACACGAGTAGCTGGTTGCAGTCAACAGTATATGGATGATCTACATGAAGAGTATGCTTGAGTAAAGAAGGTCTGACCTTTCTCTGGGATCAAAGAATGACTATTAATTATTAATAACATCTGGATCTAAAGCTATTTGGAGATCTCTAAACTTGATATTGATCTTACCTTTATCATGTCACACATATTTACAATATAAAGCTTCTTGTTTTTAGAACTTGGCGATGGCTTATTTAACTGGTTGTTTTTTTGGGTAGAAACGTTTCTACTGCTGTCAGATCTCAGATGACAGTAATTGAATATTCTATCATTTCTAGATATTATATTATTACAGCAACAGTAGTTTAAGTTAACTAAACAAGTTTGCTTGTTACCAAAATCTGTCAGAGTTACCATGGTGTGTTTAGTTAATATTATATTGCACTGCTCTTCAAGAGCTCACTTGGGTTATATATAACTTTGTATGTAATACCATAGTTAATGTATTGCTTAAATAAATCAACAATCTGCTTTGTAATCTTGTTATAGAAAAGATGGAATTGGCTTTTTGCCAGCAATCAGGTAGATGGTGTTGTAGGTAATGGTCTTGTTTAGTATTGTTGATCTCAGATAGACCTCTCCCTTTGAAATACAAAGGGTTTATATTCAAATATAACATAACTTTGCTAAGAAATGGATAGTGCAACTTAGAAATAATCAGTCCTGATTTTGGATAAGTTGCAAAAAGTGTTTAAGGAGGTGTGAGCTGATTATTTCTGGATTTTCAGGATCACTCGGCATCACGCACCTTAAATTTCAATCCTAACCACATTATATGTAAATATTAAGAGCATCATTTTTCCTCCACAGTTTTATGTGGAAAACATTCTTATATAGGCTCAGCAAATAAAGATGTATGAAGCCAAATTTTCATACAATGTTGTTTTCAAACTTTTTCAAGTGTGCAGGCACAACTTGCAGGCAACAAACGCCAAAGCTTTTATACCATTTACATAATCATTTCTATGGAAAATCAAGTATGTGTCTGTCTTGTGGGCAGCATAGCCAATGATTATTTCTGCAATATATATACATTTGCGTTTGTGCAAACCTGCATGTATTGTGAGAACCTTGAAAAGGGGTCATGGAGAATATAAGAAGTTAACTTACACTACAAAATGTAGTCTTTGTAAGAAAATAGTTGTGGTTCATACAAAACGATGCCGTGATCAGGAAAAGACTTATATGAAAAAGAGTTGACAGACTGTATAATTCAGTAAAATACAGTTTAGCTGCACAAATAATGTCCCTTTTACAGTATTTTACCTGCAATCCGTTACTAGACAAATCCTATATTGCATGCAACATTCACCAGAGAACAGTACATTTCCTTGTAGTTGGGAAACTTTGAACTGGCATTTTGGCATGGCATAGACAACTACATTGTGCGCATATGAGCACAGACTTTAATACATTATCTTGCATAATTATAGAAAAGCCTACACATTTAATTCTCTGTCCATCAGAGGTCAACTAGGTTTTTAAACACATTGCTTACAACTTATTTACAATCTTCCCAATGTAGTGTTGAGTAAGTGGCATGGTATTTAGATATTTACAGTTCATTTTGGCATCTTGTATTAGTCTATTTCAAACCAACACTATTGGAATAAAAGTACCTCTTAACTGAGATTAAATAACTATAAGACAATGATGATATGCTGACAATTTAGCAATGCAAGGAATGTATGTACTTCAATGTAATTATGTAAGTATATTTACTGTTTGTACTTTTAGTGCATGACAGGGGTTGGTACTTGCAATGTAAACAATTTTTGAAAACAATGTATTTATGTAGCAATGAATGTGAGATTTTTAATACTGAAACACACCATAGATACAGTTTATATATAGACACACACACACACACACACACACACACACACACACACACACACACACACACACACACACACACACACACACACACACACACACACACACACATTGATATCCTTGCTGTAATGAGAAAATAAACTAGCTCTTGTAACATGTTTATTGTGGTGTGGTATTTTCTTGTATAAACTGCAACAGACAACTTCAGTTTCAGTTAAACAAAGGGACTGGAAAATGGAAAAGAAAAATGTGGATAGAATAAATTTAAAAGCTCATCGGAGGTAAAACTAAAAGAACTGAGCAACACAAAGAAACTGGTGACGCTAGTGTATTAATCCATTCATAAAAGAGCTATGCATGTATTATGAGATATTGAATATAGTTAACAAGGGATATCTGAATGAACAATACAATTACAAGTTCATGTCAAGATTGTTCAAAGGGCCTCATTAAAACCAGTTTTGTTTTATTTCTGCTAGTAAAGAACAGGCATTGGGAAATCACAGTGTTCCCTGTCAGTGCTTTTGCAATGCCTTTGTGAGCAAAATTATTACTATTTTTGTTACGATACCATCAGAGCATCCATTATATACAGCTGTTCCTATAAAGTACTTGCACCCTCCTATCTATATTCTTGCCTGAAAGTAAGAGTTCTTATACAATATGCAGTAATGAGTTCAAACAAAGCGATTACTCCACTGCGTCTTTGCCAGGCTCTCGCTTGATACATAAGTTATAAAAGACAGCAAATTATGTCATCAGTTTTACTGTGCATAGATGTGGTCGTAGTTAATTTATCTGTTATTACATAATGCAGGCTCAAAAATATATTTACATTATTCAAATAATTATTTTATTTTGTTACATTTTTAAAACTACAACGTGACACAAAGAACACAGTTACACACGTTATGCACATCACCTTTTTCGGTTTTCATGAAACAAATTGTCTTTACTTTTATCTACCCTTTGCAATTTACCCTTCCCAGTAAAACAATACATACTGTACTACAGTTCAGCCCACAATAACATGACAATAACATTGTCAGTGCCAACATGAAAGAAACTAAAATAGAAATATTTAATTTGGAAGTCTTTTTCTTTTTAAGTTCAGCACCTTTGAGTGCTCAATTGCTATGGACATCACAAATCCTACCAGCCGATTTTCTGAGCTGCATAGTACAAGCAGATTCCATGGCTCCTGTTTGTGCTGTAAAGCACATTAGACCATGAATATGCCCTGTACCAGTACGTTTGGAAGATCAAGCCCAGCTCATTTGACTAATTATTTAATGCAGGGGTCTCCAATCCTGATCCTGGAGTTCCGATGTCCCTCCTGGTTTTTGTTCCAACTGTGCCCTAAATTAATTAATTGGACCAATTATGCTTTTAATAAGCACTTAATTGGTCCAATTAAGTAATTTAGGGTACAGTTGGTACAAAAACCAGACGGGACACTGGCCCTCCAGACCCTTGATTTAATGCATGCTGTGAGCTTCAGCCTTCTAATTTTTTTGCCACCTTTAAATGTCATCTGATCCAGGCCACCACCATGGTTGTTGATTTATTTCAAAAGTTTATCTGCACTATATTTCACCGTCTGTAGCTACCTAGGTACTGCATGTACCTATGGATGGTCAAGATATCCATCATTTTCTTTTATGCACTGTGATATAGCGCCCCTTGTGGTCAGGGTGGCAGGACACAATATCATTAGTTCTGCGTATCGGTGAAGGCAAAACAGTTTTTGCATTTCAGTGCTGCCAGTGCACTTTTATTTGACAAAGAAAAACAACGATCCTCTGGCCTTTAAGAATACCCAACAAAAAGCCTAACTCCTCTGGGAGCTCCAATTAATACTTGAGGCTTCTTCTGTCTCTCAGGTCTACACCATCTATCATTAATGTGGGGAATCAATCTATCTATCTATCTATCTATCTATCTATCTATCTATCTATCTATCTATCTATCTATCTATCTATCTATCTATCTATCTATCTATATAAATATAATAAATACCAGTATTTATTTATTTATTCATTCATTCATTTATTGTCTCCTGCTGCATAGTTCAGCTCTCTTCCCTTATCGATCAACTCACACAAGAAAGGCAGTTTTATGTAGGCTAGGAGATTGGCTTGTTGACGGAGAAGTGAATGATTGGCAGGGCTTAATTAATCTATGCAGTTTTTTTTTCTTTTTAACCATGCCTATTTCGTTACCTGTCCTGAATTCCGCCCACAGGGAAGTTAAAATGTATCCCATAACTCCATGGAACTGTGGGCAACACCCTTTCTCAGGAAGACCATGTTCAAAGTGTCCTAATTTCAAGTATGCACAAACACACCACCACAGCACATACAAACCTGCACATTTGTGAGATGGGATATCGTAAAATCATGTATGACTGTTCTGAACATTCTCAATTCAGAACCAATATTGGTCCCCTCGTTATGATTTAGCTCAATTTCATATGAAAGTGAACGTCACTGATACGACTCAGTCCTGACCACCACGTGCTGTGCCGATTGAGACAGACAGTAGGTGCCTGATGCCACCACTTAAGAAAGACCCAGATGATGCCAAGTTTGTGTAGGAATGCTCAATACAAACTCAAAAGTGTCATAAGCACCGTTTATGTCAAGGGCTCACATGCATTTTGTATATTTGTAACTAGTTTTGTATTTTTAGAAAAAAATAAAATAATTTCCTCCTATATTTTTTGAGACAATATGGAACTGATTAATTTTTTGTTTAATAAGTTTCATTAGTCTGTAAGGGCTTACTTGGAATATACTGTACTACAGAATGAGGTTTGGATCCTGTAACCTGTCAGTACAATACAATTTGCAAATGTATAAAGTGACTGTGTCTCAAACACAGCAGGAGAATTTTGAAAGCACTAGTCTCAAATCCCTCAACTCTGCCTATAGATTTCTTAATAATTATTACCATTTTTGCCACTAGATGATGCTATATAGTTTTCTTCTTATCTGGTATGTCAACGTGAATTGTGCTTTTATTGTTGCTATGTTCAAGACAACCACAAGATGGTAGTCTTGTATATATATATTTTTTAAACATACATTTAAAATGTGAATTCAGCACTTGCTGACATGATGATTTGCAGGTCAGTATTATAGGGCGGTAACCTTGCGAGTTGCTTCATTATCTGATTCTTTATAGACTGCACTTTAAAGTTCCCTACATTGATCTGACACATTGTAAACGACATGATATGCTGTAAGGGGGTTCTTTTCTATATGAGATTTTATGTGTGAACACTGATATATTGTGTACTACTGTCTATAACCATACTTCCTAGGTGTGCTCCGTGCTGTAAATGGTTGCTATAACATTTTTTCATTTTGTATTTGTTTTATTTACTTATTCTAATAGTATACTGACAGTGGACTCACTTTTAAAGTGTAAGTTTAAAGGTTAATTGGGTCCCAAAACATTCTGTGTTTAGTGGTACTCATTTCCAGACACTTAACCCTAACCCTAACTCTAAAGCACAAACCTTAACAATTATCTCCTGCTAAACATGTTGTGACATTTTTAGATTTTGTAATCTTTGCTGGGTAGACATTCAGTTTTTTCTTTGTTATTCTTTTGGTGTGTAGAGACGTTAATTCCCAGATTAACATTTGGACTATTGTCGTATGCCAGTAGATGCACCCCGCCTTCCAGTCTCTGTGTAGAAATGGTTCTGGTGACCTTGGCTCGTATCACTGTTAGTACAGTGTCAGCTTCTGTATTGTTTCTCCTTCTCCTCATCTCTCTTAAACTTCACTGCATGATATTATTCATCTAGCCAGAACCTATAATGCACAACTTTAGCCTTTATTGCCCTGGTGTCATATTGAAGAGCACGAGACAATGTTCATATTTTATAGCTGCATGTTGCCTAGTAGATAACTTTTTTGATAGTTATGTTCTTTTTTTAAATGGCTGATCCTTTTCTGTTCTGTCTACCTGGGACCTGTTCTTGAAACATTTGCCATTTTAATATGGATACTGTATCTGGTATGGTGGGGAAATTGTCTTTTATTTCTTGTCCATAATTCCATAACCCTAACCCTGATGTGCAAAACCCATTTCCTTAACCCATTTCATTAATTCATTTCACTGTGCTATTTGCTCACACAGCATCCATATTATACAAGATACTGCTACTGGACATTTACATATCCTTACAGATATTTCTATGTCATGGAGAGAACCTGTTGAACAGGTTGTGTGTTTATTGAATCCAGGTGCATTTAAATTAATAAATACATGCCCATTTATTTTTAATTTTATTTAATGTATTTAATTTTTTAATTTAGTGTGCCCAATTGTAATTTTTCCCCTGATTTCGAATCACTTTTCTCGTCACCATCTCAAAAATGTGCAGGTTAATAGGCCTTGAGCTTACTGGGCACCTGGCCAACAGGGTTCACTGTAGAGCAAAGAGGAGAAACAGTCCCTGATGGTTTTATCTTCTTGACCCACGGGAGCACCAAAGCCAATGCGATGCTCACTTTGGAGTTCCCAGAGAAGATCAGCCTACTTCACACAGCCAGGACATGAACCTGCACTGTATGATTCACCCTGCGCACCATGTGCCTCTACCAGGTGAGCCGCTAGGAGACCCCATTCACACTTCACATTACCCTGCGCACCACGCGGCTGTGCCTCTACCAGGTGAGCCGCTAGGAGACCCCATTCACACTTCACATTACCCTGCGCACCACGCGGCTGTGCCTCTACCAGGTGAGCCGCTAGGAGACCCCATTCACACTTCACATTACCCTGCGCACCACGCGGCTGTGCCTCTACCAGGTGAGCCGCTAGGAGACCCCATTCACACTTCACATTACCCTGCGCACCACGCGGCTGTGCCTCTACCAGGTGAGCCGCTAGGAGACCCCATTCACACTTCACATTACCCTGCGCACCACGCGGCTGTGCCTCTACCAGGTGAGCCGCTAGGAGACCCCATTCACACTTCACATTACCCTGCGCACCACGCGGCTGTGCCTCTACCAGGTGAGCCGCTAGGGGACCCCTCATGACCATTTATTTTAACCCCTTTTACACAGTTACTGCATGTGTAACATGCACTGCTGCTGTAGATCTGCCCCCTGCCGATGACATCCAGTTAAAAACTATTACAGGTCACACAAACAAGACAGAAAGCATAAAGAAGCCAAGAACGGTAAAACAAAATTAAACATGGGTCCATTATGGTATATTATGGAAACTGAGCTGCTTAAGTAAGGTGCAAAACCACTGTATACTTCAATTAGGAAGTTGTTCTCCAACTAAAAAGGTATACAGTGTAAAGAATACAAAACTATGAATTGCAAGTATTGGCAGTTTTTAAGGCCTTTAATTGATAGTTTACATGTAACCTCAAATGAAATGGTCACATGAGATAAACAGAGAGACAGAGAGATTGATAGAGGTAGAGTAGTTCAAGTACATGGAGGCATTTGTTTTTGTCATACCAGTAAACACAACCCATTTGGATTCTAGTTTAAAAGGTAAATATGTTTGTAAAATACAGCTTTTGAAAGAAAACAAGGAAACTTAGTAGTGGTACTTTGGTTTTAAAAACTGTTACTTTAGTAGGAAGTTGCAAAGTACAAATATCAAATTTATAAAGGTAGAAGAACAAGAACAATTGACATTTAAAACGACAAATAATGTTCCAGACGACAGTTGTTCACTGCATTGACTGTACGGTTTCTGACAGCACCAATTTAAAAAATGTGTTTTAAAAAGAATATCAAAACATCATGCCTACAAAACAAAGGGGGGTTGTTTTCCTTGTGATAATGCACTTTGCAGCCAGGAGCAAGGGCTGTTCTAAAAACTAGACAAGTCTACCATCCAAGAAGCTCCAAATGTACATGGGGAACGTAAAGACAATCTACTGTACAATCACAATGTAAACAGGGAGACGTTACAGTGCTATGACTTGGGACATAAATTTATTTATTTATTTATTTACCACTAATATCATATAATGCATGGTGTGACTCATGGACAGATACAAACTTACTGACAACTGTTTTTTTTTTTTTTTTTGATGAGCAGTTAAAGCTTGAATCTAATACTTTCAAACCATTAGATTAAGTTTAGCCTGGATGAAATAAAAATCATAGCAGTACCAAGGCCATTAAAAAACATGTTGCTATAGTGATGCTATCATTTTGATTTAATTCTGCCCCAAGGGACATTTTAGCCAGGAAAAAGTATTTTAAGAAAATTAAAATTCTTGTAAAAAAGCCTACAATTATAGATAATGCAATAATCCCAACTGATTATTGTGAATCATTTTTGACGAAGTATTAATCTAATCAAAATAAAACAAAAGATGCTTTACATTTTCTCAGATTATTGCATGTATTTACATTTTCCTAAAATTATGAATTCCCAGCCAGAAGTTAATTCAATTAGCCTGTTAGTCTTTTACATCAGAGGGTACACATCTATTAACAAACAACACAGTAAGTGGAGTACATTCAAGTTATTGTAGTTTAGCTTTGTGTCTAATTGTATTCTGAAATCTACGCATATGAATAAAGTTAGCATTAGAGCACATCGGAATATTTATACCAAGTACTGCAATTCTGTTTATACTGTAACTATGAGCAGTTCTTTCTACATGCATGCTGTTATACAATTGCAAAAAAAAAAAAAAAAACCTACTGCCGGATGCACACTTTCATGGAAAAAGAATGAATTGGCCATTTGCAATCACAGCTTGGGGTTATAGGCTACAACGTTATATAAAAATGAATGTATGCCTGGAGATTTTTGGCAGCTGATATGAGTATTCTACGGGCAAGCAGAAGAAGTGGCAGTGTCGGGGGGGGGGGGGGGGGGGGGGAATACTCTTGGCAGTGTTTTCACACTTGAAATGGCTAGCCAAAATACTGTACGAGTTGTTGGTCTGAAGAAATGAATGGCAAAGATCATGAAAGCGAGGTAATATTAGATCGGCCTCCAGGGGGAGCAACAATCCGCTGTGTAGTGCGTCTGGGAATATGGTCGTCCATCTGATTTCCTGCAACACACATCATTTAGCAATAACACAATGAGTTGAACATAATTTTATTACAGCTATGTTCTTTAAAGCTGCATGAACACATACCATGTGAATAAATATGTACGAATATACAGTATTGCCAAGATCAAAATGTCATTTTCACCTCCAATGATAGATTGCGTTGGTGCATTTTGAAAAAGAAAATATGTGTAGTCCAATGTTTAAATATTCCTGCTTAAAATTACTGAGTTCTATTCAATGGTCAATGACTCTGCTAAACCACAGCTGTGGAAGAACAGCAGCCTGTTTGTTTTATAAACCACTGTTTTGCTATTTTTTAAATTCTTTTGTCTACATGTTTGTGATGGGCATGTAATAAATTGCAAATGTGCAATTTGCATATAAAGACATATACACACACTCTACAACGAGGTGTGCATTTTTGTAAGCTCTGATAAGCTACAATAGAAAAGGATTAGGTAATGTTGTCACCTTGTACAATTCAGGTGAAAGTCTTGCTTAGAGCTTTGTAGGTTGTGTCGATTCTGGTGTCAGCTTAATTATTACTTTTAATTATTTTAAAATCTGCTTTCACGGTCAGTAGCTGGACCAGGACTATTTCTTCCAGTTGTGTTGGTTGTCCATGTATGCACTGGTTAGTTAGAAGGAGATTGTGACTCTGTTCTAGAGTCTATCTAAGTAACACATTTCAATCACGCTTACCTCCTTTACTGCCTTTGGGGTTTTGCTGAGAGTTAGATGTTGCTACTTTTGAGAAAGTAAAGTACAGTGTGGTTATACACATTCTACAGATGAACATGAGACATTCTAAGGAACTACTGTGGAATTAATAAATACTTATTTCATTCCTGATACCTTAACTGGTACATTTATTGTTGCAGTGTGGTCAGGCAGCTTTAAAAAACAACTAGGTATCTAGAGTAGGGTAAACATTTTAAGCTCTTTGTATTTCATGTACTCTTGGAGCAGGGTTGGAAATTAGACCCCTATTGCATATCAGTTTGATCCATTCCATTTTTCACAGAGTATATCTGGACCTGACCTTAAATAAAGTCAAACCTGGAATGATCGAAACCGGTATATAATGGGAGCCTATCCCTAATAGAAGAGAGAGCACTACCTAACAAAAAACAACTTCCAAGACTTAAAATGTTACCAGGTTTATTTACCACAAAAATGTCCCTCAGTGTTGTTGCAGAGTGGACAGAACTTCCAGAAATTCATGACACAACTTTGCACAATAAATTCACAATCACAAATGAATTATCCATGTAAAGTATGAATACCAGATAAAGTGAATCCAGACTGATGCAGGTTCCGCAGGGGAGCCATCTGGGCCTTGCCAGGGCACGATGACCCTCTGCATGACGGAGTGGATGCCACGGCCTTGGTTGCCATAGAGACATCATGGACTGGCCCGTCATAAAGGCCTCTTGGTACACCATGGACGTCAGCCATCTACAAGAAAGCATAAGATTTATACAATTGTGACAAAAACTTTAGCCTTTGTACTGTGAAAGAAGACAAGCGTATCAGACGAGCCTGTAGATTCCTTGGTCAGTTAGAATTTGCTGCGTGTTTTTTATCTGTGGCATTTTCTTCTAACACTTCATTTAGCATGTGATAACTTAGCAACTGGGTTTCAGGAATGGAATGACCATTTGCACGTGGGTAGAAGGTCTGGCAGTATAGACACTGACCAATTGTGTTAACCATGTGACTGGGCAGAGCGCAATATATTATTACAGGTAGAGACAACTTACTGTTGTCCAGCAAGTGGTACTGCATGCTAGCAGATTCAAAACATAAATATAGGACAGAGATCTTTTTATATTGCTGTATCTACAGGGATTTCAACATTTGACATAAAACAAAAATCTTTATAAAAACATCTCAAATCATCTAGCTTTCGCCCCACAGTCTAATAATCTTCACAATAAGAAGTGTTTGTCAAATATCAAAGACCCCCTTCAAGATCCTCTTACCCTGTTCCTTGCTTTAATTCTCTTGTAAACAAAGTCTGGGAAGGTCTTTCTAGGGATAAAGCGTCCAGACCCTTCTGTGACGTGGAGTTTCCCATCTTCTAAGACAATTTTGCCTTGACTCATTACAACGACTGGAGCCCCAAGACATTCCATCCCCTCAAAGATATTGTATTCAATTGCCTGGAAAGAAGAAGATAACGTGTCCTGAATTTCTGATTGTGTGTGTGTGTGTGTGTGTGTGTGTGTGTGTGTGTGTGTGTGTGTGTGTGTGTGTATATATATATATATATATATATATATATATATATATATATATATATATATATATCCAAAATACATTTGACCAATCTGGCAGCAGATTTTGCGAGGGTTCATTTAGCAGGGCTCAAAATATAAAAAGCAAACAGCGTACCAAGTGATGTGTTTTTGCTGAGATGATCTTGGTTTCTTTGGGATTCCAGATGACCAGGTCAGCGTCTGAGCCGACTGCGACCCGCCCTTTCCGGGGGTACAGGTTAAAGATCTTGGCCGCGTTGGTACTCGTTACCGCTACAAACTCATTTTCATCCATCTTCCCCGTTGTCTTAAAAATGGAGCATAAATGTGTTGAGTGCAGATGCATCAAGTCACTTGTATAATGCATGTACTGGACACATACTTGCCAAAGTAGGCACCAGTTTAACCTCACTCACCAGTCCCTGTTTGATTATACTATGTAGTTATATTGTTACCAGTGGTGTTTAAGTAAGGCATATACCTGTAAAAGTTTGCCTGTAACTAACATTGGTTATACTGGTTTTGTCATTTTTCTTGTGTTGTATCATAACAACAAAAATCTGTAAAGCCTGGTAACCTACCAATGACCTCAACTCCAGGAGGAGTACCAGAGATATCCCAATGCACCCCAGGTTATATGCCCATAATCTACATGTGAAACACATGAGAAATAAATATCTTTTTACTTAACTAGTGAAACAAAATAAATACAACGCACATTCACTATGGCATACAGTTACTGCAGTGCAAATATGGGTTGGCTATTGCTGATTAAATAACATACCACAGATCTGTCCCAGATTATCGACATCCTTTCTTCAATCCCATTGGTCCCCTCGGGAATAAGTGTGAAGTTATCTTTGCCTACTGCTTTCTGGGCTGTTGAAAATGTGCAGTGGGCACTGCCAGTTACTTGAAGATCTCCACTATTGAAAAGAAAGAGGAATACAATACAGGTCAATAAATAATTCTGTACACTCAGTAATGCGAGCTGTGATACAAATTAATTAATTACCAAAAAGTAATCCTTGTACAGTACTTGGTCAAGTAAAGCCCCCTTAATGGGAGGCAGCTCTTCTGTGTTCACCACCTTACTACAGATGGAAACCTTTTGTACTACACATGTGCTAAATTCCACAATGACCAGAATTTTGGGGACAATGGATGCTACAGTTGTTTAACACATCCAACTAAATAAGGTAAATTGAAGGAAAGCAGAACTGGTTAACATAGGTGCTTTACCAGGGAATGTTACAAAAGCTAACACATACTAACAAACATAAGGAAGTTACAGAAACATGACATGGATATAAAGTAGGTAGTTATTTCTCAATGACAGTTGATAGGATATACTGACCATGACAGCATTGAGTTCAGGTAGTCTGGAGTCATGGTGTCTTGGCTCAGTGGAGGGGATGTGACGAAGGCAGCAGCTTTTGCCCAGTTCTTACTCCAGTAGTGGGATCCATCAGTACCAAGACTAGCTGAGATTGCTTCTCCATAAACAACCATGCCTGTGAAACCATTGACAAAAGAGAATAGGACAGTATTACCATGTTTTGTACTGCATATTGCAATTGAGAAGTCAATATATCTTCTGTTTGTAGGCATAGCATCAGTGATAGCAGAAGTGTGTTTTAAATGGAATACTTTGTTCTTAACAAATCTATGCTCAAGTAAAACACTTCAATTGGTGGTGAAGACTAGAAATTTCATGTGCTGGATGCCTTTTTGCTTTGGTCTAAAGATATAAAGCAGTCACCCAGAAACAAAAATAATGAATTGTTATCCCCTGCCTTAATAAATGGAAACACAGACCTTAACTCACATGAAACAAATGATAAATAACCCACAGCACATTTGATTCAGCTGTTATACCTTTCCTTTTGGCATGGGCAATAGTATCTGCAGCACCTTTGCTCATAACTTTTGTGACATACAGCGGACAGTTGGCTTGCTTAGCAATGGTTATTGCACGGTACACGGCTTCAGTCTCGACCTAATAAAGAAAACACCAGAGCACACATAAGAGCAATGTCCTCTTGAGTAAATATCTGTACATGTCCTTCTGTACATCCTTAACTGCTTTCCTTTCAGCTCTATAACGGAGCCCCTACCTCCTCTGGTCGACTAAGAACATGCCCTTCAGGACCAGTAATCCCAGACTCGAGCAATCGCTTCTGCTCCTGGAGAGACAGAACAGAAGTGTGATCCAGCTGGCTTATAATGAATGTCATGGGAGTTTTAATCAGCTGATTGAAAACCGTGCAGGTAATAAAATTACATTCACCTCAACACAAGGCCTGTTAAATCTGTTGAGAGAAGGGTTTAAAAATGATACAACACAAACTGGTCAATTACATTTGCATCTGTTAAGATCAAAGAGGGTGTAAAGAATCAACTGGCAAGGCCTGTATATTTAATCTGATCATGTCTTCTTTTGTTTGTATCCCTCCATATATTGTGGCCCTTTATACTACAGACAGCATGCATGGCACTATTGTTATGGCTCCTGTTTGCTGCATAATGCTATTCTGCTACCACTTGTGTTACAGGACACATATGGCATGGCATCTTAACTATGGGTCCTGGCTACAGCTTATGAAAGGACAGCACTGTACCTTTCTGTACAGGGTATGCCTGTGAGTGGCAGTTACTGACATGTCACCCTCCCCTGAGGCTCCAAGAGCTCACCAACAACTGTCACATTTTACACTTAAATAGCCTTACTTTCTTCCACAGCTCCAAGCCTTTGATACACAAGCCTGGTGTGGAGTTCTGTTGCCACGTGAAACTTTGCATTGGTCACATCTCAGCAAATCTCACCACTATTTTTTTTAAAAATCCAAATCTGTTTAAAAGTAAATAAATACAACTTAAAATCATAAAGGATCTTTTAAAGGAAAAGCTGAAACATACCTCCTCAATGATGTCCCCATTTTCTGCATGCACTTGAGCAATGGCCCCCAAGTCTCTGATAATTCCAAATATCTCATACATCTGTTTGTAGGAATCAAAATAGAATACTTTATTCACATATACAGCTCAGCGGCTATTATATAAAGTGTGCACAATGTTCAAAGTAGAGTTCCTTGTACCTGGGAGTCGGTGCACTGGTATTTGTCCTTGTAGGCCATAAACACAAGAAAGGAATTGACGCCTGTTCAGTAACAAAGATACAACAAGACCATGAATCCAAACACACATAATTATATACGCTGAAGTGGAATGCATTCTCTATGCTATTTTACACAAAATGGTGTATTTGTATGTACTAAGAAACGGCCACTCTGCTGTTTTCTCTTTCCTATATTGATATTTAATATTTAATGGAAAACCATGCTGGATTGATGCCTGCAAACCACTAGCAGGCTGCAATGCTGTATTGGGGGATAGGGGTTATTTGCTATCTTTGTGAATGAATTAGTTTGGGCTTCATGCAAATAACCCTTGGGGCTGTGCAAGAGTCAGTCTCTTCAAGTCATCACGCTCAATCAGCAAAGAGAGAGTTGAGCAGGCAGAAGGCAATCCAAGTAAAAAATAAAAAAAAAACACCACATGACTTTAAATAATTGTGGAAAACACAGCTCTCCAAGGTTAATCAAATTGTTCCACACTATTTAAATGGGCAATGTTTTAAATCCATATCCCAAACTTGGAAAAATATCTAGCATTTTTTAAATTAGATTTCAAACCAGAATAATCCTAGTTGTGTGGTTATTTTTCTCCTCTCAGTACTTTATATCAGTACAAAAACACACACAAACAAACCAAAAAACCCCCCATGAATTTACAAAAATCCAGCCTTCATTTACATTCAGAGCCCAATGTCTGTCCAGTAATTCCTCTAACAATAGCTTGTCTGATATCCAAGGAATTATTCAATAAGAAGAAACCCTGAAACATGCCAACCGTGTACTTCAGCCTTCTATTATTCATACTCTATGTCTATTAAGAATCCATTACTGCTGCAGTCTTTGCTCAGTCATCAGTGGCAGCTATTTGAAAGACATATGTACATTCAGATCTCGCTGTATATATATACAGTATAGTATGATTGAAATGTAGGATTTTTGTTTTGTTTGTAATGAAATGATCTTTAAAAAGTGGCAGTGGCTTTTAAACATTAGCACAATGGCTACAGCTTATAAAGGCCGTATCTAGATCAATAGATCGTATCTAGAGTCTAGATCAACTGAATTTCCAAAACACAACATTTTCAATTGAATTAAGATTTTTTTTTTCCTCAAAATAATTCTAACCTATATACTCCAAAGAAATACAATACTGCTTACATTTACATTTCAGAAGACAGGGGTCCAATCTTGCATACCTTTGTCCTTGATTAAAGCTTCAAGTTCTTCTGTGAGGCTTTCATGCCAGCGTGTGATATCCACATGCAGAGAATAATCACAGCAGGACTTGCTATCAGCCAGCTCTCGCCACTGATCATAAGCAACAAGGAGACTTGTTCCAGGCTCTGGGAGGACATGGTCAACTGCAGGAATAGGAACACATTCAGTACGGCCTCCACCACAACACACAACATATTACATTTAATGGTGCACTGTCCCATAAGGATATTACAATAGTTTTTTAAAATTTGATTTCAGAAGGCTTTTCTATATGGCCTGAAACTATACTACCCTGGGGTTTGAGCTTATCATCTTTCAGAAGCAACTCAATTATGTGTGATCTACAATGGGTGACTGCCAAGAAATATGCAGCAGGCAGCATTGCTGGTGGGCTGGCCCATTGGGAGCATCCTTCCTTCTAGGTCAGGGTTCAGTCAATTCCCATTTGCTATTAGGGACCACTGTGCAGTGAGAGGAGCCATTTGCTGGGTAAGACATGAAGAAGAGGTCTCGGATATTCCAAGGCACTCTTTCTAAGAATAGCAGGTGTCCTGGTTATATTCCAGTATAGGTCAATGCAATGCAGTTATGAAAGCATTTCCGCTCTATCCTGGCTAATTATTAAACAAGTCTTTAATTCCCTCACCGTTGTGAATGGAGGCATGGTAGCTTGTAAACAAAATGCTACACCTCAAGATCTAACCACCTTAAATGTCTTCAGATTAAATATACATGATGTGCCCATGGTAAAACTATTGGATATACATTATCGGTATAACAAGGCAAGATTTTAGAAACAAAAACAGTATTGGAGATCATAAACTAACAGGCTGTCTCTTGTTTTGGAGCTGCCATCATTATCTTTTTGGTACAGTAGATGCCCTGTATCCTCATGCCTTTTGCTTGGGAACAGTATCTTTTGAACTGATGAATTACCTAGCAAGTACAACCCACTGTGGTGATTACTAATGCTTAAATACAAAATGTATTGTAGCAAGTGAAGACCAACTAATCCTATTTGTAACATTGAACTGTACTTTGACAGGGTCAATGATAAGAAATAAATGCTGTTGTTGTTTGTGGAATAAAATACAGACTGTGGCCTATTTAGCAGTTCTTTAATAAAAACTATCTGACAGCCCAGGTAGACCCATTATAAAGTGATCTAACAATAATAGACATGTTTTGCCTTTTTTATCTGCTTGAATGAACTGGTCAAAAATCCCCTTATCCTCTCTCTAAGCAATGCTTGCTGTGGGGATTTCAGTCCACATTGCATTACGGATTTGTTTTCCTGATCCTGATTATTACATACTGATCATGGTGGTTCCTCCTGCCAGCGCTGCCTTTGTTCCGTGGTAGAAGCCGTCGGCTGGGGTCATTCCCAGGTACGGCATGTGAAGACAAGTGTTGACATCTATTCCACCTGGGATCACCAAGTGACCATAGGCATCTATTGTCTTCACCCCTCCAGGAACAATAAGGTTTTCTCCTATTTGTCTGAAAATCAAATACATTCAATCTTCAGTTGCTTTGGCTCACTATTCTTGTTATGTTAGATCAACAAAATTCTGACATCTGTTTATTTGTATGCAGTTTACTCGAATATCGAATATATGTCAGAGCTGAGGCCCTGCACATGTCAAATTGTGTTTATTTTGTGTGTGTGTGTGTGTGTGTGTGTGTGTGTGTGTGTGTGTGTGTGTGTGTGTTTGGTTTTGTAAATAAAGTTGTATGGATTTTGAATTCAGATTTGGCAGTAATGGAGAAAAAATCAATGTGCAAAATGTGACCAGGTTCTAAATTAGAGGCCACCAGCTGCCCTTACACTAACCCTGCCCCTAACACTAACCCTAACACTAAGCCTAACGCTAACCCCAACACTAACCCTAACACTAAGCCTAACGCTAACCCCAACACTAACCCTAACACTAAGCCTAACGCTAACCCCAACACTAACCCCAACGCTAACGCCAACACTAACCCTAACGCTAACCCCAACACTAGCCCTAACGCTAACCCCAACACTAGCCCTAATGCTAACCCCAACACTAACCCTAACGCTAACCCCAACACTAGCCCTAATGCTAACCTTCCACAAGGCCACATAATGATCAATGGCAAATAGAATGTGCAAGGTTTTGTAAATATCTATCTTCTAAATATCTATCTGCAACATTGCAGGACATACCTAAATATCAGTATAGCAGAAATGATCTTCTTCAGAAATGTCAAAACAAAAAACAAAAACTAGCCATACCAATTTTATCAGTCTTGTGCAAGGTTATGTATGCATTCATTCTAGAGGCCAATGCTTGAACCCAGCTCAATTGACAAGCAAAATGAGTTTGGAGGTTTCAACCTCTCATGTAAACAAAAGAAAAACACAAATTTCTTTCAGTCAGTTTGTGCGGTCAAATTGACTTACTGACAAGGACAACACTGAAAAAAGAGATGGCTTCTCTCAGTGATATTCTTACAGAAATATCAGTAATCTTCTTTTCTTTCAAGACATATTATATTGTTGATGAATACTTACTTTATTATACCATCTTCTATGTATATATCTGCATAAAAAGACTGGTCATCGTTGACTATCTTCCCACCCTTGATAATCAGCCGGTCACTCTAGACAAAATACAAAATGACTTGAAATTTGGCCAAAGTGTTATATAGCTACTGTTTGCAACACAGTATTGTGGAGTCTCTTTTGTGCTCTGTAAAAGTATGCAAAATGCCAGGATGACCCAATTTTAATGATTCACTGTTATTTGGTCAGTTAAATAGCCTTCATTTGAAACCAGTTTAACAGTGTGGGTGTGTTTAAAGAGCCTACCAAGGTCTAATCAGAAAGTACAATGTAATTCAAAATGATACCCATTCAGGATGTCACAAAGCTACCTAAAAGAAAAAGACTTGCCTCTGAGACACTGCCTGGGCACTGCAGTCAACCTCGCAGACAGCTAGTAACACAAACGTGAGACATTTCATTTTCTGAATGATCTTATGGGAGATGATGGCACTAATTTGAAATGTCCACGTATACCAGCACATATAAAGCAAATTCGACACATACAATGGCAAGGAGAAGAGAAACAATGATGTTATGTACTCACATTTATTTGAAATGAAAAACAAAACCTTGTACAATTGTTGCCGTATAAAATGTCAGAAAAAAATAATGTTAGGTGCATGTAATTGTTAAATTATGGACATGTCGGATTCCTCCTTTCGCAGACCTTGGCATTCAAGCTCTTTAAAATCAGACTGCCAACTGTGTCAAATTGGGCAGAAGCGAGAAGGTTTTGTTTTGTGATGTTAACAACAATCCTTTAGGGAGCTGGGCAGGCTCTGCATGAAAACACATTGACACACAGACCGGACACACACCCTGCTTTCCTGTTTTGAAGTCTGATATATATATATATATATATATATATATATATATATATATATATATATATATATATATATATATATATATATCCCTATCCCTAGATTTGGCTTTGTTTCGGATGTGATTGAGGTGGGTGCCAGACCTCCCTTCCTTCCCTCCTATACATATATATGCAATCCAATCCAATGGCTGTCTTTTATTTTGATTCGGCAGAAAAGAGGGTCTTTGGTAAAGGACACACCTTCTTTCGTCTATCATGCAGCCCATCTAAGACATTCAAATATTATGTGGGATCGCTTTTTTAAAGCAAACGGTTAGATACACATTAATTGAACGCAGTTGCCGTAAAAAAAAAGAAAAAAAAAAGCGCATTTGTTAAATTACAGAAAATCAAGTAACCTACATTTAACCTTGTTAGTTTCAACTTTAATAACACTATACAAATCGGTTTAGCTTATCTCCGAAGGCGTTTTACACCGTACAAATAATTGACATGTGTTTTATGCAATATTACAACAATATTCCGCGGTGAACTATAATATGTATTTCATTTGAAAATGTTGTATTATATTGAATAGCTACACAATACTGTGGGCCTTATTTTATTTAATTATAGCTTTGGGGATACCAAATGTAAACGAATCGTACGTGGGTATTTATTTGCATTTTAATTGTAGCATGTTTAAGAATCGATGATGATACTGTTTAAAGTTCACATGCTATTGAATAAATCACATCAGACAATTCCACGTTTTCGTACAAAGTATTCAGTACAAAAAAGACTTGCTTACTGTAAATTAGCAATTACATAAGGTTACTGAGGCCAATCTTTATACGACACTTACATTTATTTATCTTGAATCTGGTATAAGGATATCTTGATCAGGAATAATGGGTAACAATCTCCGTATATTAAAAACCTTAATCATGGCTGTCACTGTGTTTTCAATGGCTTCTTACCGTTATCCGATGAATGTTCTTCTTTCCTTGGTAAGACATGCCGGTCGGTTAGGGAACAACACCGATTTCAGTACCAGAGATTTAGTAAATATAAGACAACAACTCAGATTATTTTGTGTATGCAAAATGAATATGACGCGATATATCAGCTACAATATTGCTTCGTTTTTCGAGTTCTTCTGTCTGCTCGCCGAAATAGCGATTTTATTATACAATATATGTTTTCTGTTGCAGCTTGTGAGTAAATGGTTCTGAGCTCCCCCCTCTTCTCACAATGCTGCCTCGCTTACCATCTGTCTGATTAACATTCCAGACTCGCCCCAGCGGTAACAGGCAGCAAGGCCTTTCACATGGATTTTCTTAATTGCAAACAAAAGGAAGGTCCGGCACTTTTCACAATCGCATTCGAAAGCCAAATCTAGGGCTTTATATATGTTAATTCAGTTTTCATTGTGTTCCCAGTGTGAGATGAAGAAGGCCATATTCTTCTTATTAGCATTACTATTATAAAATACAGAGGAATGTACTTTACATACCCTTGACAAAAAGTAAGACCAATCAAATGCATTGAGTGTTCAGGGTCGCAGTTTGTCTCTATTGCTTATGCATCCATTTGAGGCATATAGGCGATTATAGGGATACTCCAGTATTCCTTTGCATAACCATTCATATTCCAGAATCTGTATTTCAATAGCAGTCAGCAGACTGTGGTATTAGTTGAAGCCAGGTACAGGGAGCCATAGGGCAAACTTTTGCTAAGTACAGTATCTGGCTGTGATTATCAGCCAAAGAACAAACATTTGCACAAGACAGGGGGGAAACAAGACTGGACTGGACAGCTGACGGTTAGTGAGTGAGAAGGAGGTCAACTGTATTCTGTACGCAGGTAAAGAGATGCAACGTTTTGAGCATTACGTGTTGACGTGAAAGGAATAGCGGAAACAGGTAGGTGTTCTGTGTGAATGTGAACAGCGTCTTACAATCTAGATGTAAAGACAGTCTATGAGGAACACAAATGTAATGACAAATTTGGAAACACTGAAAAAGACTTTTAGTCAAAGTTGTACTATTTGTAGTTGCATTTAGTTTTTGCATTTCTTTATCCAGCACTATTGGGCGTTTATAGTTATGGATGAACTGGCAGATATTCCACTTTCTGTATTTTTGTATATTTCTGAAACTTACTTTAATCAACATGCTGGTTCACTTGCAGCAACATATCACTGTTTACATACAATTAGATCACGGTTCAGTTAGCTGAGTGGAATAATGTGACATAGTGGCCTGCAGATATTAATGAAATTAAGAGGCCCAAGAGGGTTTTAAACATGTAGTGTTCCATAATAACAGTTAAACTGTGTATGTTTTTTGTTGGTATCCAAGCAATATTTCACCTTAATTATGATTTTTTGTTATACAAATAATAGATTCGACAAATATCTATACACATGGAATTCGGCCAGACTGGTAACATACAGTAAATTGTAGATAACACCCAAGAAGCTACCGAGCCTACTCAATTCCCATTTTGCTCAAAAATCAATAAACAGCCACCTGCTCTGCTTCTCATACTGGTTGCTGTATGACACAGGTGATGACACAATAATAGATAACCTACCTGGAGTTTCCACAGTCCATACATGCCAGATCCAGCTCTAGATTAATTAATTGTATTGCTCTTTACTTCACTTTTTGACAGCATTATTTGACAGCTGGTATATAAAACGTTTCGGGAGAATTGTATATATTTTTACGGACCTGTGCAGCTCTTCTTAGACATACAGTACTTGTTTCATGCGAAACTTACCTGATCGCCTTCACTCCCTATAACACCATTTCCTGGTGAAATGTACGTTTGTCCCTGGGGGGTAAGGACTAGTTCAGCTAGCCTTGGAGGTTCATTGAAGCTGGAAACCTCACTGACATCACTGCCAGTTTCACTCACAGCATCCATCCGACTCTATGGAAGATGCTTGGCTGTTGTGCTCACGATTGAGCTTCTTGGCACCTCTTCTCCCGACACTAAACGAATCAAAGTCGATGGATTTGTTTTCAAAAGCTCCCTCCACGTTACACAACATGCCACTAAATTTAACTCTTGGTTTTGGACTGCTGGTCCCAAGTTTTGACAACAATGATCCATCGTCTTCTCTTGCTTGCGGCTTTCTTTCTGCCATTTTCTTGTTGGGGTGTTTGTTAAGTTTTGCTGTGCTTGGAATTAACTTGATATAAAGCGGCGAGCATGCACAATATCCTCTTCTATTATTAACACGCAGAAGACGCCGTCTTTGAAAGAGCTGTGCATGAGCTGTCCCAGGGGTGTGGTGCTGAAACAACTCTACTCGGAATTCTCCAGAGAGCGCTATCCCCAACATCAGGGCTGGGGCCTAAAGGTCCTGTGCACAATACAGTCGAGAAAAGTACACTGAATTTGTTACACGAATAAACTCTGTTGCATTTTACTGATGTGTAAAGGAGTGAATATTCTTCATGAGGATTATAACAGTTCATTACAATCTGTTCACCCGGAGCCAACTAAAAATGCCGTCTTCAGAATCAGTGACCGACATCGCGGTGTATAAGGCAATATAAATAACAACATCTTAAATCATTGTCATAACGCAGATATACAAAATCATTATGTTAAAAGATAACTATTTAAAAAAAAAAGTCCTGAACGTGTAATGCAGTCTTTGAACAGCATAATAACATCTTTTTTTGTGTTCGAGTTCCTCCGCCACCATGCTTTTACACTGCTACACTGTTACTATTCTCCGAGAACGATACAAATAATGTAGCTCGGGTGCAACTGTTGACTTTGTGAAGATTACTTGCCAGTATTGACGCCATTATTCAATATACTGCATCCTTTTTAAACATACATACTATCATTTTACTTACATATTAACAAAATAAAAAAAAAAAATTAAGAACATGCTTTAAATAACACACTGAAATGCATTCAAGGTGTCATGAAGCAATAAAACAATTAAGTTTTATTACAAATGTACAATAATATATGTATTTTACAAATGAATAGAAAGAGCTAATATACATGGATCACAATACAAAAATATGTGTAAAATTTGTAGCTGATCAACAAATAATCCTGATTTTAGGGCTGCAAATTACTGCTTTATCACTTAACCATACATTACATATTTAAGATAGGAATATTACAAGGTTATAACACATATCACATAAACACATGACTTCTGGCCTGTTTTGGCCAAAAGGGAACATTTCTTTGTTATTCATATAACTCTTGCATAAATTTACATAGACCATTTTTATAAAATGTACAAGAAATAAACATGATTTAATACAAATATTCACAATATGGTTTCCTGAGTCTAAACTAAATCCATACAAATGTAGCATGTAAATTAACCTTTTAAGTGCTGACACTGCATTGTCAAAGTGCGGCTTCCCTTGACCAAAACATGCAGGGGATCTGGCACCACAGCATGTTTTGCAAGTCGAAAGGTTTATTAAAGAAAGTTGAATGTAAGGCACTCGCGGGGTTTAGTGAAGGCTTTTAATTATTGTGTAGAATACTTAAAATAACAGCTTCTGTCCTTTAACAGCTTCAAACAATATGTTTACACTTGCCAACACGCACCATTGAGTACATGCCATATGTCAGCTATTGGAGTCTGAAGCGCAAATGGATTTTAGTTTAGACACATACAGAGACACTTGTTTAACTTTAAGTTCTAAATTATGACTTTTACATTGTAGAATTACAACAACAGCTGCAAAAAAATAGTCAAAATCTTAGATTTGATTTATGTTTTATACCAATTTTAAGTTATGTACACCGAACGCAGTACATAGAATCTAAACAACCCTTTTCTGGTTAAAAAAAAAAACGTCATCACATCCACACTTCAGTCATCTTGAGAACAGATTTGGTGCTTTAAAAAAGTGTGAGTGCCACATGACTAGTGGAAATAATGGAAAACAATACATTTGGCCTTTAAATTATCTCTATACAAATATTATCCTGTATACAAATAAATATATTTCTGTACCGATCACCACTTCATGTTACATGCCTGTATTTTTCTCCTCAATCAAATGATTATTCAACTTGGTAGCCAAGAACGTTCATTTTGTCCTGTGCAAAATACCGTTGAATGACACCATGATATACACATATATACAACATGCAAAAGCATGGCCTGAGTATTAACTGAAATGTTTTAGCATTACATTACTTGCCTTCTCATCATATAATGCATATAACAATGCACCATGTGCTGAAAGATATCGTGCAAAAACATGGCAAATCATTTGCAGCACTGTTAGTTTTTTCCAAGCAGGCCAATAACTTAAGGTCCCCATGAGAAGAATTTAAATTAAGGCAGTTTTAGAAGTGCCTGCATCGTACATTCAATCACTCTATTAACCAGCAAGCTTACAGAGCACACAGAGTACATGTTTGAAGGCAACCAAACCCAAACCTTGTGTTGTTTGACAAACAGACATATATCACAGCCTATAATACAAAGTATGATACATCTGCAAATAACAAGGCAATGAGACAAATGAAACCAAATTCAGTTACCGTGTTTTAAAACATCATATTCACTCTAAATAAATGTATTTTATGATAAACGTACACCTTTTACTAAATGAGTATTCTTTTAATTGGACTATATGGCCATCTGCTTACAAATTATACCCACAGAGACGTCACATTATTTACCAGACTATGGCAGGTTTCATTACAACCCTCTTTTGGACATTCTAACTTTTATGTTCTCAAGTGATTGATGAGACTGTTGGGGCTGGAACAACACATAATAGCCCCACTGCTTCAGACTGATAATGCTTCTTAGAGAGATGGTAATCTTCACCGTTGAATTAGCAGTTCATGACAAGTTTGCTATTGTATGTTATTAACAAAAGATGATATAATACAACCCAGTGAATGATCTGGTTGGTAAAATTTCAGTGTTGATGGGGGAACTGGCAGTTTTACACAGCTGGTAAGAAAGTAAGACAGCAGACCGCTCTCAGGTTGTATTCTCCCTAGAAGAGACATTAAAAACAATGTCACACAGAGAATTACATGATGCACTAGGATATGTATATTAAAATGATCTAATAAGCCACATTATACTTTTTTCCCAGCTGTAAATATTCTTAGTGAATTTAACTGAACTTAACGTTAACTGGTTGCAGATCTATCGATCTGTCATGTGCCACACTCAAGTCCTTCTTATATGTGGGAGGAGAACTATTGTCTCCTTGCAGTGTAATTTTTGCTAACGAGAAAACTTCAGTTAACTGTAGTGCCCTGGGGAGCAGGATTACACTTCCCATACATTTCAGTGGATGTGGTTGGAGTTCAGTGCTGGATTAAAACCCTCAGCTTCAAAATTTTAGGATATATAGTAATGTTTCACTATAATGAAATTAGAAAAAAATAATATATATTTTTCTGACTAAAAACGAATAAAAGTATTGTTTAGAAATAACAGTGAAATCCTTCTACAGTCCAATCAAATATGAATTACCTTTCAACTTTAGCGTGTTCAAATTTATGTTAAAAAGAATTATGGTACGTAATCTGCATGCACTGGTCAAGATGGATTTTGTGTAGCATATTATTTTTTAATTTCTGCTGATTCAACTCTTGGTAGTCCACCAAAGAACTGACACCACCATTAAGAGAGCTGTAACACTATACTGCTATAAAACATGTTATTTTGTCAGAGAGATTACATTTCACATTGCAATTTATACAGTATTCCATCATTAGTCTCCTATAGTGGATAATACTGTATATAATGCATCAAGCATTGGCAATGCAATTTCCCATTCACATTTTCCCATTCAGCAGATGGGAACAGACTGGCTGTCACGGTCCATCTGTGTCCATTCTGCTGGACCGGTTTGAGCCAGAGGCATTGCCAGCACATCTTTGTGTGAGGAAATTAAGAGTGACTTCATTGTACGTTATCAAATTCTGTTTCAGAGAATGAAGACAACAAACTTTTGAATTAAGGTGTGGCACTACTTTCGTGTGGCACTACTTTCGGCAAAGCAGCAAACCAGCTACAATTCTGCTAGGATAGTGCCTGTGAATAAATTAAGCCAATAAAAAAAAAATAATAATAATAATAAAAAAAAAAAAAAAAGACCTTAGTGGTTTCTTAGATTTACAGTTTGCTGCAGAACTGCAATAAAATGAGGATAGATGGGCAGATTGCATCATCAAACATACTGGCCTCCTTTCAATATCATCAGATGTAGACATTCTATAACACTGCTGGCAGAAAATGGAATTCTCTTAAGGCAATTTCCCTGTCATACAAATGATTCATAGATATACTTTTAAAACTGAGATCAGCAATATCAACCTACACCAAGCAATAACATTCTGAACATGCAGTACATGGAGGTAGCATGTTCTTTTCTCCAGTTTGTGCCTGGTCTTCCAGGCTTATGATGTCATCTACAACCCCTGCAATTGCAGTACTTAATACTGTTCACTTACACCCTCAAGCAACTTGTTATTTTAAATTAGCCCATCTCTATATCCAGGGCTTGTCCTCTTAATTACTTGTATGTATTCTGTTTCAATGCTTTTGGGTCATGCTAATGTGACTGTCAAAAGCTATCTAACACTAATTGTTTCTAATTATGAAAGAGGGAGACTTTTACATTTCATTTACCAGAACATATTACTGGTATGTGATTGGGAATTGTTACTATTGGAAAACAGAATCCCACTTGCTGTTACACATTGCTGCCTTTATAACCTCTTCTACAGCAGATCTACTTTAAAGGAGATCAAGTGCATACTGCAAGTTGACAATATCAAATCTCAGTATAGACAGTATTGAGAGTCACAGGCAGATGGGATCAATCAATTCTCCTTCAGTAAATGTGACACTGCTCTAAACACAACAGCTGTCAAGAAATGGGTCTTTTTTTTTAATATTCATAACGGTATTTAACCCTGAACGGTTAATAAGGCACTCAAACACAAAATCACAAAATTTTACAATTGAATTTTTTTTTTTTTTCAGATTTATTTTTTCACATTTTATAATTGGATGTAAAAAGCTTTAAGAATATATATTTGTTTCCTTATATTGGATAGCATAATAATTTAAATACTGTGTACTTGGCCAGTTAACATACTGGTGCCTTTTATGGGTAGATACTCTACTGGTAATTTTCTTCACAGATTGGACTTTATAGAGATTCAGATTTTCAGAAGCGTTCATGTCCTATCATATTCCATCACAATGAACAGTAAGTGCATCATACACATTACCCTCAATATTTTACGACTGAAATACAATATTGAAAAAAATTCAAGGAGTGTCTTGGCCAATCAGCTTCTAAGTAGAGCTGTGTTAACCGAAAATTATACGAAGAATTTCTGTGAAATTTGAAACCTTTGGAAGCAATTTGGATTTCGTTCCAGTCAATATAATAATAAATAATAATAATAATAATAATAATAATAATAATAATAATAATAATAATAATAATAATAATAATAATAATAATGTTGTAATATTTTGGTGTTAAGGTATTAGATTTTATGCTACAATCCTGTAATAAAATTACTTAAATGTACATTTAATGCATGTGTTTGTTGTGAGTGTATGTGCCTGCAATCACGTACCAGTCTAAGGCTGGAGCTCCACCTG
This sequence comes from Polyodon spathula, assembly GCF_017654505.1. Lineage (NCBI taxonomy): Eukaryota > Metazoa > Chordata > Actinopteri > Acipenseriformes > Polyodontidae > Polyodon > Polyodon spathula. Next base: position 4,462,444 of record NC_054543.1, read on the forward strand.
GTGGACAATACTGAAAGCCTTTAATCTCCCACAAAACAGTGGATGATATAAATCCCACCGCCCTAACATGTATGAACTCCAGACCTCTTTCACTGTATGAGGTTAATAATAAGTGGGGCAAAAACCAAAACAAGGCCACCAGTGGAAAACACCAGCAGGAGTAAACAGATGTAAAGAGTGGCTGTATTTTATCTTACCTTGAAGGATATTCTTCTGTCAGGTGTACTTATATCACTAAGTTCCACCACAGACAGTCATCGGGGATGAGCACAAAGTCTCCATGATTTGGTTTCAGTAGAAATGTCAATCTTCTGATCTGATTCATTCACTGCTTTTTTTTTTTTTTTTTATTTCTCTGCCTTTGCAAGGGAGACTAATAGATTTCATGTGGCTATACTCATATTGCCAAGATCCCTTTGGCATATGTGTATATATATATATATATATATATATATATATATATATATATATATATATATATATATATATATATATATGTTAAATATAAATTATGTTACAGTCCTGATCTCATTTACAAATTTCTCAACTGGAGGCCCTTGCCTTTTTGTCAATAAGAGAGAGCTAACTGACTTTCCTTTTGCTAGTTCTTTGATCTTCGTTTCAGAAGCACCACAAGATTGAGGTAAACATCTCCATATCAAGCCTTCTCTGCTTTAGAATACTGTGAAATGCTGCTGCACAGTCACTCAGAGGAACACATACAGCTCCTTGGTACAAATCTTCTGATATATTGATTATAAAACGTGTTCAATATCCTGTTTTCAAGATGTACTTTCACTGTTGGTTGGCTTATTGTTAGATGACTCATTCATCTTGTCATTCTTTCAATAAAATCAGCTGTTTTCAAACTGAGGAAGGCTGTCATCATTAGTTTTACATGTTTACTGAGATTACTCTGGGTACAGAGGTTGGAAGTAGGGTATGTCTCTTTTATTTGTTCAAGCTTCTATACAAAAGCAGCTCTGTTTACTAACCTGCCCAGCAGGAACAATCATCAATTTAAGTGTTCTTAAATTGCATTCACTAAAATCCAAGATTTCTTAATCAGCATCTTCAGTAAAGATACTATTACTGCTCTCCTGGTCTTTGATTTTAGAAAACGTTTCATCACTAGCTAAACAATATAATTTTCAGCAGCTTCTTCTCTGATCTTGTGTCTTTCAAAGTCACAATTGTTTTGCAAGGTAAACACACACTCCAGCATTGTTGCTGTGTATACACGTTTGGCCTCTTCTTTAGTACGGGTAACAAAAAATGCACCATGGCTCTCTTGGCTTCTCTCCATCTGATTTTTCTTCTTTGAAGACCACAAGTGTCTTTCCAGTGTTTTTATATTTTTCTTTAGTTTTCTTGTCTTGGCCAACGAGTGCCAACTTTAGTAAGATACACACATGTATATATTCACCTGTTGACTTAAAAACATTGCTTTAATACAGACAGATACATATGTAGCACACTCTTACTCTCTATGTAAAAATGGACTGTCCCTCACATGACTGGTTGATTTATTATACAAATTGCCAAACTGACATGTGTTCTGAAATACACACAAGCTGCAACTCCCTGTTGCTTGTCACAATAAAAAGACAGCAAAGAGTTTGCTGGTGGATGCTGCATCAATACTGATATTTTAAGGTCCTCAAAAGGAATGATCTCTGGAGAACAGTTCCACCCTCAACTGCTCTAAAGGATTCTGACAGCAAGAATGATCGAGGAAAGGTCAAATCTACTAACATACAGTAAACTTCCTTGGGAGCTTGATGAGACAGACCTACACTCAAACCTTGTAGTGGCCTGGGAAGACTGTTGTAGACCATATCTGAATCTGATAACTTCATCTTTAATCCACTATGAAGTACCAGTAATGTTTTCTTTTAGAAAAGAATGACATACCTTCTCTGGCAGACTGGAAGAACTATGACCAAAGAATGAAAGCTAAAGAAAAAAACAAAAATAAAAATAAAAACTGAAAAATGAATGTGAAAATGAAAGGAAAGAACAGAGAGAAAATAAGAGTTTAGAAAAGGAAGTAAAAGACTTGATTAAAAGACTATTTACAGAGGGATAGTTAAGCATGGAAGTGGTACTAAGTCAGCTTCACGTTTTCTTCTTAGATTATTACATTTTTTAAACTACAATTTTATTGCACGTTGCACATATAAAACTATAATTACCGCTGTATATCTCAGCAAAAATATGTTAAAAAATGCTAATATAACACTGTAACTGCCTTGTTAAAAATCATAGTATGCAGTGTATTTAATTTCTATCATGTAGTTTATTACATTTCATTCCCACCCCATTTAGCACTGTAGATAATTCTTCTCACATCTTATTTTTCCAAGCTACACACAAAGCTGCTGTGCAGACAAACACAGGATAAAAGACTTTCATTGCTGTACTCAAGGTTCTCCACATGAGTGCAAGAGCCAACATGAGTGCAAAGGGGCTGGGTTCATAACAGATGAAACCAGGGGCAGTGTATCATTTGAAAGAGCATATCTCAAAATTAAAACACCATCTATGTTTCTGCAAGTATCTCTATGTAATCAGTTTTCTGCCAGGCAGGCAGTGCAAATTCCATTCTTAGAATACTGTTCTTTTCAAGAGATCAACGTGAAAAGTGAAGGGTGGTACTCAGTAACATTTTGGTATTTACAAGCATGCTTTTTAATCAGTGTAATATATTTACCTTTTCTTCCAGTTCTTTTATCTGTCGTTTCTGTGCTTCTATTCTTTCTTCAAGTTCTTTATTTCTCTGCACAATGTTAACAAAGGTACTTTTATTGCGGTTATTCAGAGAGCGGGGAGGTTACTTACAGACATCATACCTATTTTATTTATCTTATTTACTGTATCTCTCTAATTTTAGTTTACAAGTGTAAAATAAATAGTGCTGCATCTTACTCCGTACTCAATATTTAAAGCATAACCATTTACTACATACAAACATATCATATTCCTGTTGAAGCATCTCGAGCACCATGAATCCCTTTCAAGCAGATTTTAAAATACAATTTCCTCCACAAACATTTTACCTCAAGATATTAATTTTACTTTTACTAATTAGCCATGCTATAGGCTTATAGATTTGTACTTATACTACCGTAATAAATGTGCATCTTTTATTAGCAAACAGGGTTTTATCCTCAGAACACGACTGGTACCTTCAAACAGGCATGCACGCTTATACCTACTGTCATTGCTTACAGCAAATTGCTATAATAAAAGACACCTTTTGACTTTTAGAAGGCTACACAACAGTTAGGTTACATTCATCACATTTTTAAATGTTTTGAGTCCTTACTAAAAACTCCCTTGTGTTATTTATACTGCAAGTTACCACCAAATGGGTATACGATGCTCCTCTGCCTATTAATTTTGCTCACTGGGATGAACATGTTGCATAGAGTTATTATTTATTGTTAGAGTTATTATTCATTGTTAGAGTTATTATTTATTGTTAGAGTTATTATTTATTGTTTGAGTTATTATTTATTGTTAGAGTTATTATTCATTGTTAGAGTTATTATTTATTGTTAGAGTTATTATTTATTGTTTGAGTTATTATTCATTGTTAGAGTTATTATTTATTGTTAGAGTTATTATTTATTGTTTGAGTTATTATTCATTGTTAGAGTTATTATTTATTGTTAGAGTTATTATTTATTGTTAGAGTTATTATTCATTGTTAGAGTTATTATTCATTGTTAGAGTTATTATTTATTGTTTGAGTTATTATTCATTGTTAGAGTTATTATTCATTGTTAGAGTTATTATTTATTGTTATTAGTTATTATTTATTTAGAGTTATTATTTACTGTTTGAGTTATTATTTATTGTTAGAGTTATTATTTATTGTTATTAGTTATTATTCATTGTTAGAGTTATTATTTATTGTTTGAGTTATTATTTATTGTTTGAATTATTATTTATTGTTATTAGTTATTATTTATTGTTTGAGTTATTATTCATTGTTAGAGTTATTATTCATTGTTAGAGTTATTATTTATTGTTATTAGTTATTATTTATTGCTAGAGTTATTATTTACTGTTTGAGTTATTATTTATTGTTTGAGTTATTATTTATTGTTATTAGTTATTATTCATTGTTAGAGTTATTATTTATTGTTAGAGTTATTATTTATTGTTTGAGTTCAATGTTTTTGGAAATCTGTAAGATTGTATTATAAATAAATGTGATTATTTAACGCAATATTGTTCTGACAGAAAGCACTGTCTTCACAATGTGTGAGATTGATCGGTCTGGGACAAGAGGCGTCTGTCTTTCTTTCTTTCTTTCGGCACAGGGGTGATGGCTGTGTGGATCATTACGCTGTATGCTGTTAAAATGAAACAGACATCGATAGGCAAAGTCTGTGGGTGGTACAGTAGTGGGAAAGGGAATGAAACGCTTAAATAATGTATAAGAGTTAGTTGGGAGAGCTGATTCCAGTCAGAGGGACCCTCTATGGCCTTCTTGTATTAGGAGTGTTTATCAAAAGAAGAAAAAAAACTGCCAACTTTCTAACACAGATACTGTCGTCATGAAACTGACAATAACCTCCTGGGAGGCAGCAACAGGTGACATTTCATCTTAAAAACTTCAGGACTCCGTTCAGAAATTCAGAACGATGGAAGAACCCCCAAAAAAGATTTAAACAAGGTTCAGATAGGGTATCAGCAGATTGATGAATGCAACTGCAAAGTCATGATCCTGGAACGTTGCAATCTAATTGTATGTAAGGTACGACGGGAATAGCACCTGTTGTGCGTGATGAACCAGCTCCATCCTCTCCCTCAGGATCTGAGCGTCCCGCTCTCTCAGCTCACTCATGACCTGCCGCTTCCACTGCTCCACCGCTCTTTTCAGAGTCCCCCTCTCCTCTTCGGACAGGATCTCAGACATCTTAGCACTGTCCTCCTGCTGCAGTGCATCGTACAGCATGGCCTCCAACTCAAGGATCCGCTAACACAGCATTCATTGAACGATAAAAAACACATACTGTAAGTGTCTCACATCTCTATCATCTTATTCATTGTCACTTAAAAAGCTTTGCCACTTATTGTAAATTAGGGTGTTTAAATTGTAAATGTAAGCTTGTTTCTTTGTTAAGTATGCAGACTCTGATAATTTCAAATAATAATAATAATGTCATTAGTTAAGAATGTCTAATGTCCACCAGGACTCACTAAAAGTACTGCTCTGATCTATGTGGCATATTTGTACAGTGTAACCAAGGAAGAAAAGTTCAGTAAAGCAGTAGGAATGCATTTCACAACTACATTGTACCTGTGCAGGAAGAGTTTACGTGTATGATGTACAAATGAAGCTGCAGAAATTATCTAAACTCAGTGAATTAAATGAACACAAATGGGAACACATGCGGAATAAATAAAGCCTATTAAAAACACTAATTTGGAAAAATGCTTATAATATTTTCTTCACCTTGTGAGCCTGATCCATCGATTGCTTCCTGTAGTCTAGTTCTTCATCCAAATATCCTTTCTGTTTACTGAAGAGCGCCTTAGACATGAAAAAATGAACTCAATTCCTTACTAATTCAAATTAAGAACAAAAATGAATGAAGATAAGGATTTTACAAAGTCAAATACCTTTTCATTTTCAAGATCCAGCATTTTTTGTTGCAAAGCCGATTTAATGACTTCTATTTGCTGGAGCCACTACAAAAAAAAAGAAGAAAAAAATTAAAACCAGAGGATTAAGCTTTTCAAAATGTGTTCTAAATTAATTTAAAACAAGTTCTCACATGACTTTCCTTATGCAACTAAATACAAAATGTTACGGACGTGTAGTGAGGCAGTTTTGTTTTAAATTTCCCAGCAGTTTCTTAAAGTTGTTTTTTTTTTCTCTGCATTTTAAATCCCAATCATGCCATACATATTGAAATTGAATTGAAACTGAAATGATTAAAATGACTGTTACCTTTTCCGCTAAAGTCAGGATTGTTCTTGCTTGAATGACAACTACTTGCTCTTCATTGGTCAAGTTCTGCATGTAAGGCACAAAAACAGTACTCATGATCAATTTAAACATATGATATATTAAATATATTCATAAAAATACTGGTATTATAAATATGCACAATTTATAAATGCAACATACACTTACTGCGTTATCTCCTAAAATATCCAACTTTTTCATCAGATCAGCTACTACAATATCCTAATAGAAGAAAGGAAAAAAAAAATTATTTCTGTACTTTATTTAAACTTTTTTTTTTTTTTATAAATAGTCGATATTGACATTACTCACTTACCACGAGCCCCTCTGCCTCACAGTACACCTGGAGCGGACTCCTCCCCTCTGTGAATGGAATGTGGTGAAAGTTGATCCCAGGTGATCTTCTCTCTCGTTCCTATAACAAAATGTTGGCTTTTATTTATACAGCAATGCAGCTGTGGTTTGGCATCTCTAAAGCCAGGTGTGCACAGTAGGACTTTTTTTTTTCACATATCATATATGATGCCTGCATGATGCTTTTTTCTAATGAAATAAAAAAAGGACATATTGAATTACAGGAAGCATGGAGCCTCCAGTAGAAATAGACCAATTCTAAATTCAACTGAACAAGGACCATGAAAGAACGGTGTCTTTATCTTACTTCAAGTTCTAGGATACGGAACTCTAAAAGTTCATTTTGGTCTTTAACATCCTGGATGTCATGTTTTAGGCGTGTCTCCTCCGTCTCCGTTTGCTTAATCTACAAGAAAAAGAGAAAGAAAAGAAGATCACCACCCATCAAAGTACTGCTGTAGCACATAATACGATAATTCAAAATATCTGCTTTAACTTGTAAAGGAATGAATAATGTACTGTAGGACAATACATGATCAACATTACTGTGACTGACCTTCTCCACAAGCTCTTGATTTCTCTGATACAAAGCTTGCTTCTCCTCAATCCATTTCATGTCCTTTAAATAAAAAATATCCATGTTTGTTAATTAATATACTAATTTTGGATTAACAACAGGTCTGGTATGCAATGACCTTATTTCTTAGCCACTGCAGTAATATGAATATATGAAAACAGTACAGTTATAGTACACTTCAAAGAGATTAAAATCTATCATTTTACGTCCCCGCGTGTTGCTACAACTGGTAAAATAACGTACATGTAATTTTTCTTTGTATTGTTAACATCCTAGAAACCTTTTACACTTATAACTTTAAAGTCTGTTTCAAAGCTATTTTCAAAATGGCTGCTCTAGTGCTCTGAGGTTTGAGATCTGTCCTCTAAACTGCAGTAATGCCCCCCCCCCCACACCAAAATAAAAAATAAGAATATAACATAACAAGAAGTGCTCTGGCTTTTCTGTTCTGTACCACATCATAGATTGTTATTGCTGTGTTACCTGTTTGACAATGTGGGCAATAATCCTCACACCATCAATGACCAGCAGTCTATAATGTATTTGGCTAAGAAGTGTTTATTTTATTTAAATGATTATTTGTTTAGAATAGACATGCATTCCTAATAATTCAAGATTGCAAAAAAAAAAAGATTTAAAAATGCATTACCTGCCCTTGCTCTGCCAACGTTTTCTCAAGATCTTCTATTTTTGTTTGAAATCGAACTATTTCAGCTTGCAGTTGTTCACGTGTCTAACAGACAAAAAGGAAAAAAATAAAAAAATATATATATATATATATATATATATATATATATATATATATATATATTATATATATATATATATATATGAATTACGGTATGGCTATGTAACGTGAATAGACAGATGCATACATGGTTACAGAATATAAATGAACACACATGCTTTATTCCCTGCTATCACGCTTTTTGTTTTCAATTTAAGAACCTAGGACACTAAGATTGGTGACATCTGGAAATAAAAAAAATGCATATACATATCTCAGAAGAAGGGATACAGCAAACTCCTCCACCCAGGTTGAAGCACAGTAAGTTAGGTTACCTTAACTTCTCTTTCTGCATCTAATGTTCCTCCAACCTGTTCTTGCAATAGTGCATATGCCCGCTGGAGAGCCTGGTACTCCATAGTTAACTGGCGGAAACGCAGTTCAGTTTCTTCTTTGGCCATGCCCTGTCATATTGAACAGAAACAGGGGCTGCAGATCTCGTGAATATATTAAAACCCTATTAAAAGTATTAGAATTACATCACGGCATGGATATAATAGATGTAACACAGTGAGAGCTATTACTTCTTCCATGTCATCAACAGGAGTACAGGGTGTCCTGTCAGTTTGACATGAGATTGAAGAACCATCAGAATCCAAAGAGGCGTCTTCATCATACCCAAAGAATGTCTCCACCACTGGCTTCACAGGGAAACAGAGAAGGTTAGTGGCTTTGGCACTTAGTGTTCTCACATTAACTAGTGCTAACTGTAAAAAGATTTAGTTTCAATTTGTTTTTAGTTTCCATTTTGTTAAGGGTCAAAGTTGTGTGCTTTTATTTAACACTATCATTCATATAAATTAAAAAAAATAAATAAATCTGGTACTATCTATTTTTTTCTAACAGATGGATAGTTTCCTCTCACCTTAAATGGCTTTACGATTTTCTTTCTCTGTCTTCGGTACCTCAGTATCTTGTCACGCTCCTATAAGGGAATACGATGCTCTTAAGACATTCAGAATAAGAATTTAAAAGGTCACATTTAGACAGTTTTCAATGTATAACAGATCCAAACACAAGTAACAGGTCACCATGACCAATATCCAGACACTCAAATTTGCTTATGTTTACTAGTTGTTCAATTACGTGTTGTTATTTTATAAACAGACTTAAATATTTGGTAATGCAATTCAAACTTACTATGACACTCTTTACATATCCAGCAGTTTCCATCGCCTGAAATAAATGCAAATAAAATTGATCATGAATTAAAAATCTCCTTCATTTAAATATCAGATGAGTTTTAACATTCCCATCTGCCATGCAGCTGTAAATAATTGCCCGGTGAAAGATGTAGTTTTCTAAAAGATATTACAATACAATTTTATGAAGCAAACTTTTTTTTATTAGTGGGTGATGTGTCCTAGCGTGGATGCACAAACAGAATGTGCAGTGTACACTGTAATTCCAATTAGTTTACACAGGAATTCAAGTCATTCGTTTTGCAGTTAGGTTTTATTCCATCTTCAGTTTAGAAATATGTATTGATCTATGGCTGCACTTCAATCAATGTTCTAACAAATGACAAGTAAGGAAGAATAAGAATAATATTAAAAGACAATAAATAATAAGTCATGTCATTTAGATACCTTAGAAAGATCATCAATGATATTCTGCTGTTCAATAACCTGCAGCCTCAGAAATTCAATCTCTTGCTCTTCTTGACTTTGATCGAGGTCATTCAAGGAGCTTGGACGTCTAATCGTTCCCACTCTTTCCCTCTAGACAGGTAATCAAATCACTGCATTATAAATCCATTCACATAATGTTTGCCCCATTATTAATTACAGTATGCTTATGATGCAGTATTCAGTATCAGTATATGCTTATGATTCATGATTGGGTGTTTCAAATGAAATCAGTACTCTAGGTGGGTGACACGTGATTACAGCTAACACTTAGTTTTTATGATACAAACTGAGCAGTTGCTAAACACAACCACACAAACATTTCCCAAGTATACTGCATATAGGCCATAAAAACAAATGCTTATGTCAGTGCTTGCCATATACCATAACTTCCATTGGCTCAGATGAGCCATTTTATTTTTAGATTTACATATTACATGTAGGCCTGCAACCTAACAATAGACCAAGTGTGGAAATGACTGCAAATGAATACTGTGCAGTGTGAATGATTAGATCACAAAAAAATCCTGCAGTTTGGTCCGATTTGCAGCCAGTCAGCTTACCATCTCCATATTCTCCTGGGTGACAAATTTCAGTTTGTTCTCCACACGACGTAAGGCATGGACGAACTCTTCATTCTTTCTGCTGAGCCGTTTGTTTTTATCCAGGATCGGTTTGTATTGACTCTCTGCTTCACGCAGCCGTTTGAGCTAAAACATCAAGAAAGAGTTAGGAATGAAAACAGAGGCAGCAGCTCAGCTCAGAACAGAACACAAATAAACCTGCAGTTCCATGTGAGACATATAAATACATATACTGACTGCCAGGAAATATTCTTTTGAGATGCAGCATTCAAAACAAACATTTATATTGTATGTGCGACAATCATAATCATACAGTTTACAGCTACTGTTATATTTCCTTATGCATTCCATTTTATACATTCTATTGTCTTGCACAGCAACAAAAGTTTTTAAATCGTTTTTTGCACATTTCATCAGGAAAAGGTCCTCCATAAAATAATTTTTGAACACAGAATATGTTTCTCCAGTACTACTGCACCATTGCAATATTTTAATGGCTGTGTCGTATTACCACCAGGTTGATTTCATAGAAATGATATCATTCTGCTTTATAATTTCACACTTGCTGCAGTATTATAAAGGTTGTTCTGAGCTCGTATGAAATGTGACACGCCATGTGATCACGCCAAATGACCAGAAGGCCTCTATTCAAACTGCAAACGGTCCTGTATGCCCTTCTAAGAGTTTCCCATAGCAGATATATAGCAAAGTGTAATAAAGCATAGTGAAAACATAGTAAAGCACAGTGTATGTAATTGTAAAGCCCAAAGACGTATGCTAAAGCAATTTTTTTAAAAGCACGGTCAGCTGCAAAGTAAATGCATAGTATAACCATTGAAAAAGTATGGGAAAACTGCAAAAATATTGTGCAAATATACTGTGGTAAACTTTTATAAGGGTATACTATATCCAGGGACCTGTATATTTAAAATATATAAACCTCCAGTAATCATTTTCCACTTATACTTTCACGCTCTGATTTTGCAAACAATACATAGGCAGATTAAACACTTCCCCTCAGGTCTGAATGATGTCCCAATTCGGTATAATAATGATATTAGCCATATCACCCAAGGGCAGGAATATGCTCACCTTAAAGTAAAGCGACGATTATTATATTTAAATTATTCAGAACATCATTTTCGTTTTTAACGCTAAATTGACATTTTTGTTACAGAGAGAATGAATGAAGGCGTGGCTCTAAACGGAGATTTGCCACTGATTTGCCATATATATATATATATATATATATATATATATATATATATATATATATATATATATATATATATATATGTCTATGAGCTGATTGAAACTTTAAACCCACATTACTATTCAAATGGGCTATTCAGCATTGGTAGCCATGTTACAGGAAACATTTTTAAGAAAAATATATTGATTTTGGATGGAGCAGATAGCTACCCATGATGGTGATAGTTACCCATGATGGTATTACAACACTACACAAAAGACAAATGATGGCTCAAAAGTCTGGAGTTTCTTGTAAATAATTTAAGTTAAAATCATACATTCAGTTTAATTAAGAATATATTCAACAATTTTGTTAATTCCAAAGGAAAAAAAAAACATGTCCATTAACCTTTTTAAATCATATTGAACATTACAAGCTCAGTGCCAAAAAGCATTTTTCACCAACACACTTAACCACGTGCTAAAAGGATATATATTTGCATATGCAATACCTTGCCACCAGCAGTTTCATAATAAAATATAATTCATTTTAAAATCAGGGGTCCTGCAGCCCCTTTCTAAGTGCCACTGTATTAACTGCCTAGTAAGGGCACCATTTGTCTCATGGAAGGTTTCCATTGTCAAGAACATACTCAAGTGGACGTAGAATACACCATGGCAGTTGGCTTCCTTCAAACTGTCTTTAAAATGGCTAGTATTGGAGGACCACAAGTAGACTGGGAACACAATGAATGTCACCAAGAAGCAGCATGCTTACGAGTTCGTTTCTTTCCTCCGACAGTAATGTGTTTCGATCTTCCAGCTTTCTGATGATTGAGCTCAATTCAGCAATTTTAAGCTGGAATCTCCGTGCATCTTTTTCATCCAACTGCTGTTCCTGAAACAAAGATCAACTGCAAATAACTGAGCGTCGGTTCGTTTCCCAATGGACTGTCCATTGACCACGACCAAACACACTGCAGTGCTACTCCGTGTCTCTACAGCCCTATGCAAGCATTTGACATAGTCACACGTTAACTATGCCTTTATTTGAAGGTTTTGTAAACAAAAGAAAAAAAAAACCAAAATGAATAAAATGTGCATAAACAGAAATGCAAAAATGACATGTGATCTAATTTAAAGAACTTAAAAATGAATGCACCCAGTATGGCCGGCCCAGACGACACTGCTACACAAACTAATAGTACAAATATCTTGTTAAAAATGGCTCTGTCATGATGTATGATGTATTTTTCTTATTATTATTTACATGTTGTGGGGGGGGCGGGGGAGTCTGTCTAAGACCTGCTTCTAAAATATATAAATGTGCTTAGCAAGTCTGGAAAGAAACTAGTTATGGGATTCAAATGCCACCTACTGCCAATGTGATCATGCAGTTTTTTTTTTTTTTTGTGAGAGAGCTACTTCTGTATTCTAATCATTATAATTTGCAGCAAACATAAATCAAATTATTGAAAGGCTTTGTGAATTTAAATAGAGCAAAAGGCCACCGATTACATTTAAATAATGTCTTATACTAAAGGCATGACAGAGTGTAGATTCAGAGTACAGATTAAGCTTACTGGTTTAATGCTACCATGTTAAAAGAGTGACATATGGCATTTATATATATATACTTTAAAAAATATACTTTTTTTTAAGCTGCTGTATTCTAAAAAAAATAAAATAACTAATAATGGGTAAATCTATGATCCAAATAAAAATAATAATTATACAAAAAAAAAAAAAAAATTCCTTATTCAACCGGTGCAGGAGAGGTTTTTATCAATAATTAAGCCTGTCTAATTAATTTAAAAAATAATTATCTATAATAATCTTGATGAGGTAACGATGAGAAATGTTAGTGTTAGTTAAAAACGAAAGAGCTTTTTATTGTAGCAGCAAATGAAGGCAGAAGCAGCAATATGGCACAGTTTCACATAGCTTTTCTACAGACCACGATGTGGCTTTGAATAATAATATACTTTACTGGAGCTTGTCAGGTCTTCTGCCTTGGTGTTTAACTGCAACAGTTTTGTGAACTGAGACTTTTCTTTATTTTTTTTTATTTTTTTTTTTACTGTAAACGGAAAAAAAAAAAAAAAAAAAAAAGAAAGAAAGAAAAACTCCAGGTCCCAAAAGTATTCGATTAAAAAAAAAAGACACATGACCATAATGTAAGTCAGCCAAGCAATTGAAAATAATCACAAAAAACTTACTAAGTGTCTTCATTGAGCAAGTTAACTAGTCCTCAGGACTGAAGCAGCAGGAAATGGCCAGTGAAAGTTATTTCTAAATAATTATGAGCACACTTTTTCTTTTCTTTTTTTTATTATAATGAATACACTTTTGGAAGCTCTTCATTAACCAGTAACAGAGCTTAACATGGCAACAAAGCTTTGGTAGATTCTAAAACGATGTGCTCAATTTCGTTGGAAAAGTTGCAGGGATTCAGATCAGGTGACAGACGTGGCTATCCTCAATATCCCCTGTATCAATACTGACTGCCTACCTGCACTTATAAACTATATCAGGACCTGACTATTCAACACATGGGGGGTTTACATTGAACATGTATTAGAATCTGAGAATGGAGCCCTGAGCATTATTAATAAAGCACATTTAACGTTATTCTACAACTGAATTAGTATGATAACAAAATGCAATAATACTGAAAAAAAGCATGGTAAGGTTAGGCTTCCCTAGCCGTTTTTTGTAAGATAAATGCTCTAGCTTTGCTGGCTCCTCCTCATCAAGATTTTTGCGGCTGGTTTAGTGGAATATCAGGTGAAAGTGCTTACAGGACTTCCCGAGTGATCTGAGGCATCTCCTGCACCACTTGTATAAGGAACCTCTCGTTTCGGGCTACTCAGATGTCGATCAGCCTCTCTGAATTGGACAAGTTGTTCATCTAAAGCCTCTTTTTGGAGCTGGAATCTCTGAGCTTGCCCAGCTTGAACCCCCAACTCTTTTTCCAGCACGTAGACTGCTCTGTCTTTTAATTTAATCTCATCCATCTATAAGGAGAACAGAACAGAATCACAAACGCATGCACTGTAAAGCTCTTACAGTTACCATGGAAACCGTAAAAGTAAGCATACTATTGTAGATCACAATGCTAAAGATAGTAACACCTTCTATCTATACAGCTCTGAAGCATGTATAGAAACACATTATTATTCTATAGTAAGGCATGGTAGGCAGTGAATGGTTTGGACAAGGACAGATATCCAGTGTTGGATATCAATCACCAAAGGCCAGCACTAAGCTGGTCAGAGCTGCTCATGCTGCTTCAAGAAATTGCAGTTCTGGTTCAATATATGAAGATGGGGATGAAATGAAAGGAAACTTTTAATTCAGTAAGGGTTACAATTTTCTCTTTCATAAACAGAAACAGTTCTATGCAGTTTAACACCATCTTGGTATATTTTAATAAATAATTTTCACTTGTATTGGCCTTTGGTGCATGTAAAACTAAGTAGGGATTAGGGTTAGGGTCTAAAAGAATTTAATCACCAGAAATCAAAAATAAAGTGTTACACTGCTATCATGGGAAATTTACTATCATGCACAACAATACTAAATGACTGCATTGTAATTGTATGGTCTATACAGTCATCACAGCCATAATTCTGAAAACTACTGGAAGGAGATGAGTGTATGTGTAAACACCTATATAGAGCTGCTGAAACTGATCTGTTGAGCTGGGTGACAAAATACATCCACAACATCTGTGTAAGCATATGTGTGCTACTGTTTGTTGTCTAGAAGCTGTAATAAATCCACATTGGATTATATACCCTGAATGGGTGCCAGTACTGTACTGATTGAGCAACTGTACTTAAAAAAAAAAAAGAAATAGCTCATAACTCCTATATTGAGCTGCATTCACAAAATTATATCCTAAAGCCACTGTTCACTTTCAAATGTAAATCAGCTCTCCTTCATCTAATAATGTTAAGAAAATGTTACCAGCAGACCTTTATAATCAAGCAACAGAGTGCTCATAAAAACATCCTGACACACTTTCATCAAAAGCATTTTCTTTCACCCGTCCTTTCTTATGAATCGGAAATGCATTCAGTGAATAAAAATTCAATTTGGAATAAAAAGCAATTATCGTACAAAAGCAGTAATCGTACTGCCATACCACATTCTAGGAACTGCACAAAAAGCATCTTTTACATTTAAATCTGACTGTCTACCAGTGAAAGGCAGTCTATTGACCCAGCACTTGAAACAATCACTTGTAACCTTTTCACCTCTGTTTTGATTGTTTCAGAGAATCACAAGCACATGCATGAGAAGGTAGGTGGTGTGAAGGGAGTGATGACATTTTAAAAACATGCTTAAAAACTTATAGTAAATGTTACGTTATAGTTATTGAAAGGGAGCGATATAAAATGACATGTAATGATTCCAGAGAAGGCAAAATATTACGACATACTGATGATTCAAAAGCATTTTGTAAAAACAAATTTTAGCGAAACCCTCATGGCTTTAATCCCAATGTCACTGGAAATCCTGCCGTTTACATTTAGAAAAGGTTTAGCTCTTTAAAAACACAAAAGGATAGTAAAACAGCAGTAGTATTTGTCATATAACACCATTCATTAGTTTTACAAGAATAGAATACTCACTTAAATATTCAGCTCAGCATTTGATTAAATATCAAAACCGGTCAATATGGCATGTACTGTATCATGTGCGCAAATTACCTAAAACAATGAAGACATTTCATCCTGCACCAAAAGCAACACTCTTGTAGCACCAGTTATAGTTAATATTCATGGAAAAAGACAAACAATGCTTATAAAGAATGTTACTCACACATCGAAGTGAAATTGCTCACTGTATTGTAAGCAATGTGTCACCACTTACAGTATATAAAGCCTTTTAATGTTTAGGTGCAAAGGCACAAGAGGAAAGATGCTATCAAACCAAAGGTTCAATGTGGCAGAGCAAAGCTCTGCCCTTTAAATTGGCAGGGATGGGGTTAACTTCCCCTACCTGCCTGGGTTTATTATGTTCAGGTGGCTGGGGTTGATTAGTTGATTAGGTTGATTAACGATCAATCAGCGCCCAGCCACCTGATATAAAAGGAGGCCTCTGCTTCTCATTTGGAGAGAGGGAGCTGAGGAAGCAGGTTGGGTTTTTTTTGGTTGTTTGGAAAACTTGAATCCAGTGAAGGCATTGCCCAGCCTGGAAACTGTTATTTTTGTAAATTTTGCTTTTTGTCTTTCTTTGTGTTTAAATTGTTTTGTTTTGGCCCTTGTGCCCTTTCATTTTGTGTTTATTTATAATAAAATAGTTATTTTTTTGAACTGCAGTCTGTCTCTGGGCCTCTATCCACTCGCCAGCCTGCCACATTCAATTATAGAGAAAAGCTTTTGTCCTTCTTCTTCTTCTTCTTCTTCTTTTGTGTGTTCACTGTATTTCCCCTTGTTTTCTTGTGGTTCTTTTCATGTTCACTATTTGCACTTCTACTGAATGCTGTATTAAAATGGTTCAGTAGCGTTGTTCAGTTGTTCTGGCGTGTTCCTTTATACAGGGGGCCCAAGACCAGGCTCACTTAACTGGTCTATTGTTATTAACCTAAATCTGTCCTTGACTTAATGTCATGGCATATGCAGGGATGGAAATAAGACTCCCATTGCATAGCAGTTTGCTCTGGTCCTGGTTTTACTATAAGTTTAATTTTATAAAACACACCTGAGCTTGTTACCTATACACTGTTGCTAATCAAGCTCATTGTAAAACCTGGAATGAGTAAAACTGCTATGCAATAGGAGTCTTAATTCCACCTCTGCATAGGTATTGCATGTATGGATCCAATGTTTGAGTGCTGTTTCTTTTCAGTTTCAAATTTAACCTATTTGTGACAGTTCAGAGATGAAAGCCTCACAGCAAATCCTGCTGAACCGTCTATTACAGGCAGACTACTTCTCAAAAGCTTTTCTATAGAAATCTGTCATCAAAGACACTGGATCTTTGCTCCAGTTGTTATCTTAAAGATTATCCCAGGGTTTGTTCGAGTGTACCATGTCTTGCTTCTTGAACATGCAATGATGCAGAATATATTAGGTTAGCCACATAAACCAGTTATCCTCCACCATGTTGCCTAAGCTTTCTTCCAGTTAATAAAAATGTACTAGATTTTCACACTGGAGTCATGATGTGTGATCCCTTAGCAGGCTTCCTTGAATAGTAAGTGATGCATGCAGAGTGCTTTCAGTGAAATTTTAAATCTGATGAAATATACACGGTTATTGATTTGACAATGGGTTTGTTACATTCTGAATAGTCACTAAGCAATGTTTAAAGTTAACAATGTGTAGAGAAGCCCAGGCTGGTTAAAAAGGCATTCAAACATATTCTGTGTATTGTAATTTTGTTTTTTTCATTGCCAGGCTCCAGCGACTACTTTACTCTTATTTTTACACAGATTTACTTAAATTGTCTTGTCTGTAACCCAAATAGCATTGCAAATCAATATATACTGTAGAAGTTACAACAATACTTCAGAGCAGATGTAACTAATTCTTGGACTTAAACCTGACCTACTCTAAAACCTATTACATTTGGTTATCCACAAGTAACCATGTTTGGCAGCTTTTCTAAGAACACTTGATGCAATCAGCTGAATAAGTAGAGAAGTGAGGTAAAGAAAGATGTATATTATTAAGTGTTCTTCTGCAATCATTAGGTTATTCCCCTATTGATCTACTTCAGTACTTTAATACAATACATACAATTACCAGTGTGTTTTTCAAATCAACACTGTTACTGTATGGACATACAATTGGAAGAGTACCACCTCTCCCCATCGAGCACACACACAAACACTATACGGTTCCTCTTACATTGAAATTCAACAGCACTTATTGTCCAGTTCTGCATGATCTGCCAGCAAGTCAATACATCACAGAAGCAGAGTTCTCCACAGAAACATCTAACAGCTGTGTGCGGTTCTTAGGCAAGCATTGAGGGTTGCATTATTCGTCAAATAAAGCAATCTTTATTGCATTTCAAAGGGATGGGTTGTTAGCCTGGCTTGTGCAATACGACAGTACGTTTAATAGTGAGTGTGGAGGGATGATTAATCTTATCTAATGTTATCTAAAAGACAACCTATTAAAGTACATTAATAAATAAAAGTAACAAAATCAACACCTACCAGTCTCCGGATTTCCCTTTCACATTCCCTTTTGATTCTGGATATCTCCTCCTGGTGCAGATGGTAGACGCTCCTTATCTCTACAGCCTTCATTTTGTCAGCTTGAATAGCCAGAGTCAAAGTCTCCTCCATGTGTTTCTTAACTCCCTTGAGTTCAGAAATCTCCTGCTGCATTCGAACCTTCTCAAACTCAAACACCTTCTTGGCCTCCTCTTTAGCCTCGGTGAACAGCACCGTTTTCACCTTGTCAGTGGTTCCATCCCGTAAGGCATTGACAAGCGCTTGCAGCCGCTGGATCTCGCTGTCCTTGATTTTGATGACTCGGAGAAGCTCGGATTCATGCTGTCTTAACAGCGTCTCTCTCACAGAGTACAACTCCTTCATTTTCTCTTCGTGAAGCTTGGCTTTGAGTTCCGTCACGACCACTGTGGACTTGTGTTGCTCGTGCTTCACTTCCTGTGTTTTCTCTCTTTCCAACTTGCTCACCTAAAAAATGTGGCATCATCATGACAAGTGCATTTATGTACGTAACCATGTTAAAAAAACATATGACCTGCAGTATAAAATATATTAACACCAGTAATCATTTTCCACTTATACTTTCACGCTCTGATTTTGCAAACATAGGCAGATTAAATACACCCCCTTAGTTTTTAATATATATATATATATATATATATATATATATATATATATATATATATATATATATATATATATATATATATATATATATGTGTGTGTGTATGTGTGTGTGTGTGTGTGTGTGTGTGTGTGTGTGTGTGTGTGTGTGTGGTGTGTGTGTGTGTGTGTGTGTGTGTGTGTGTGTGTGTGTGTGTGTGTGTGTGTGTGTTTATACATATAAACTAAAAGGGCAATTTCAAGTATGGTACCTGGCATACTATTTATATATTTAACATCTGCCACGTCTACAGAATTTTGCAGCACATCTGATCTACATCTAAAATTAACATCTCTCAAGCAGAGCCTGCATGCCACCCTTTTATAAAATGAGTCTTCTCACCCTTATTCATTTCATCTTATATCTGCCACTTTTGATACCATCTTCACGTAAGTTTTGTTTTCCAATACTTAAACTGGAATTTGACCTGCAGGACGTCCTTATATATATATATATATATAATATATATATATATATATATATATATATACCATATATATATACATATTTATACCAAACTGTTGCACTGTCCACAACACAGATATGGTTTGACGTGACAGGTGTTGTGTCTACGTTATTTTTTCATGTAGTATGCACTGTGCCTAAATTGTAGGGCTTAGGTGGCCTTTCACAAATTGACAGTGTGAACATGGCTTCAGTTACTGCATGGTTCAGTGTTAGGATCTTTCACACAATATTATGAGGTGTACACTAAGAACCAGTAAGTATTGGGTTACAGGGTGGTGTAGATCCAGAACTGTGAAATCAGTCCCACATAATATATGGTTAGTTTTGATCATGAAACATATTAAAAACCCATCTTCTCAATGTTCTGTAAACACCTACATATATTCCACTAAACCTTTCATTTTGTATATATAAAATATATCAATAATACAACATTTATCTCAACCAGTTCAACTGAGCTCTGTAGATGTACACATGAAGTTACACATTGCCAAGTTAGTATATACGCACCATGGAGCATATCTCATGTCAAGAGTTGCACTGTGTAAAAACAATGTAGAAAAAAATGTAGAAACAATACAGGGTCTTCACTTTGTAAATCAGCAGCCAATCCACCACTCCATTCTATACTTGCATTGCTTCCTACTTGTTTCCTGCCCAGAATACATTTACAATTTCAGTTCTAAAAATGTTTTTAATCTTAACACTGCTGTTTGGAGCTGCTGTTGTAATGCTGCTACAAACATGCATTACAATATTAAAATACATCTTTCTGATACAGTACATTGTTCTAAATTCTTAAGATTAAATAGGATTAGAACAATAAAATAAAGGATAATTCAGCAGCGGGGAACAACACATGTCAGATTCATCCCTTTGTGTTTGTGTTTCATGAATTCCTTATCCTTTTTACTGCATTTTGTTACAGTGCTCCAAGGGGATTATACAGCATTCATGAATAAGTGACTACATTGCTAAGGATCTATATTTAAATTCTGTAGCCTGCTTACACTGAAACTTTAATTAGAAGTTAAGTTCGAAGCTTAGTTGCTAACAGACTTTTCTTTTAATCTATAGTGTATGAATAAAGTGAGTATAATGAATAAAAGTTAATTAAAGAAGGAAAGAAATCACAATGAAAAAGGACTTGTGATAAGGTTATTCATGTTAAAAAGTACAAAGGAAAATAAAGTAGATTGTAAATCCTTCCCCATTACTCTATTAAAAACATTTGTTCGTTTTACCAGGATTATTTCATAAGTACAAAAGAAACAACAGATTTTCAAATGTCAAAAAAAAAAAGGAATTACTGTAAAAAAAGATGCCATATAAAATCTGATATGAAGCTACTACTGGCTTGTGTGACTTCCTGCATCACTCAGTCTGGCTTTTGTGACTTCCTGCATCACTCAGTCTGGCTTGTGTGACTTCCTGCATCACTCATTCTGGCTTGTGTGACTTCCTGCATCACTCAGTCTTGCTTGTGTGACTTCCTGCATCACTCAGTCTGGCTTGTGTGACTTCCTGCATCACTCATTCTGGCTTGTGTGACTTCCTGCATCACTCATTCTGGCTTGTGTGACTTCCTGCATCACTCAGTCTGGCTTGTGTGACTTCCTGCATCACTCATTCTGGCTTGTGTGACTTCCTGCATCACTCATTCTGGCTTGCTACCCCAGTTATCAGAGTTCTAATTTAGTCTTGGAACACGACAGTTCTAGGGAGTTTCAATTGCTTGTCAGTCAGCATTGAAATATTACAGAAACTTGTCACAAAATGGTTATAAATCAGAGATATCAGCAATGCTTTTGATCAAGTGTGCTGTGCATTAGTGTCTTCTAGCTCATCAATAGATGACTGACAGCAAAGTACCATTTCTTCACCCTTGTATATGTACTACAATTTAGGCAGATATAATTTACTTAAAGTAGCAGTTTCACATCTATATTTCATTAAGATTGTATTCAAGATTTCAGTTTGGAGAAACAGGAGAAAAGAAACACCATGTGAATATTAATCTGATTCAGCCGCTGCAGTTTGTCTATTGCCACAGGGAATCTGCCTGGGATGTCTATTGAATACAAAACAAGTTCGTCTGTTGAGGTGCTGTGCAGCAAAGCAAGTGTCTAAATCCTTATAGACATAACTGTAAATGTTAAAAAATGTGTTCTTGATTATAAAGGTGTTCTTTATAATCATAACATATTGATCTTGGACACATTCATCGTGGATGTTTCATGCATGAATGAGTGACTCTGAACAAGCCTAGCATGTAATCCAGAACTGATAACTAAACAAACAGGGTTCCAGAACAAGCTGCACTTGACTGGGAGTAGTGCAGGGTATTTCAATTTAGCGTTCATGTTAATTACTACGTATGTTAATATTCCTCTTGAGAAATATTAAATGATATAGAAAAGTTGCATCTAACCTTATGATAGCAGTGCTACATTATGATGAACTTTACTAATCTCAATTAAAATGTAGCCAATAAAACTAAATTGGTGATCAATATATTGCATGCTTAATAAGTGGTGTAATTCAACTGACCTAACATATACTTGCCATCAATTAAAAAATAATGATCTTACTTAAAGATGATTTATCAATGGAACATTAGATTATGACACGTGAAAATACACTAGTGTAGCCTAATGCTATTTGCTGGTATAACAAAACAATGGATGTCACAAGGGATTGACCATATTACTGCAGTGGAAACTCTTTCATAATCAATATCTAGAGACACTGAGAGATTTTCTTTACTATTCACACAGCATACCCCATGAATGATCACAGAATACTGTAGTTATTTCACAAATGAGGATTGCTAAAACCCCTGAACCCCTGAAGGGGTTTATAATAACATATTGCTCATGTAATGTTGGGATAACATAATATCTTCTTAATATCTGTATACTCAAAAAAAAAAAAAAAAAAAAAAAAAAAAAAACAGTGTATAACGTACAGTATATAATATACAGTGTATAATGTACAGTGTATAATATACAGGGTATGATGTACAGTATATAATATACAGTGTATGATGTGCAGTATATAATATACAGTGTATGAGGTACAGTATATAATATACCAGTATATAATATACAGTGTATGTACAGTATATAATAACAGTGTAAGGCTGATTGCGTTTCTGGTAGTATAATATACAGTGTATAACGTACAGTATATAATATACAGTGTATAATGTACAGTGTATAATATACAGGGTATGATGTACAGTATATAATATACAGTGTATGATGTGCAGTATATAATATACAGTGTATGAGGTACAGTATATAATATACAGTGTATGATGTACTGTATATAATATACAGTGCTTTGTGTAAAAGAACAAAAAGACAAACAATGAATACATCTAATTGGTGAAGCCAATTTACTGTCAACATGGCCGTGGCGTGAATTAAACAAATCCGTGAATTATTGAATTGTAATACTAATAATCATGGAACACTGCACAGTTATGTATTTTTCCACTGTCACAAATACGAACATAAATCCCACTTCCATCCAAACAAGAGTATAGTTCAACACAGTTCTGCACATAAAGTCTTTGGGGGCTGTGTATGATAAGGGCATAGGTATTAGAATGTGGAAAGCCTTTCATTTATAAAACAGATATCAAAGCGGGGCTTGTTAAACAAAGCAATGTGCCAGCTGTAGACAGACAGGCTCATGATAGACCCCCATCACCAATATCAAGCACCTTTGTTACGCTTGGATATCATTTTGAAAGGCTGAGGATTGGCTGAGTGTGTTTAAAGTAGCCTATCTGTAATAGCTGCAGCGAGGATTAATTGAAGACTTCAGTGTTGTTAACATTGCTATGTCTATGAGGTGACCTTAAACTTTATAATAACTATCTTGATTCCAATTGGTTATTTTGACAGTGACAGTGAAGATAATGCATTTCATACCCTAAATGGATGCCATGTACATTTTGTTCCCATGGGAGTATCTGTTGCATTAAGATTGAGAAGGATCACAATATCTGTAAAGCATGTCCTGATTTGTGACAGTAGCTAAGGATAACATTGAAACCTTTGAAAAGATTTACACAGTTTTATCTTGCACTAGAGATTATAAAAACATACTTTATTTGAGGAGTTATTGTCTGTACATTTCCAGTATAATTTAGTTACATCTTCATTGCTGGACTTTTATCCTTCACCATCAACTTTAAAACCAAAAGAAAGTCTGGCTTATAACAGGCGGTACGTCAGCAAATCAAAGCAGAGCTACGTCTTTACTAAGCAGAGTGGAATAAAAAAGAAACAGGTGCGCACCTTACTCTTTTCATGCTGAAGTTCGATTTGAATGTCTGTCAGTTTGGACCTGAGCTCTTCATTGGCAGCTTGTAAAGCAGCTAAGGCATCAGGTTTGTCTCCCTTAGCTCGGCTGCCTGCACCCTTCTTTGACATTGTGAGATGGTGTGATCCCCAGCAGAGAGAACCCTCCGTTCTGAGGCTTGAGGTTTCTCTTTCCTGTTGCTTTTCATCTACATTTTCTTTCCCACCTAAAATACAGCAGGGATAAAATCACAGGGATTAGCAATTAACTAACTATGGAGTTGCTAATGAGTGCAGTGGTTTAAGATACAGTATATATGGTACTAGCAGTTAAGAAAGTCTACTCACTAATTGCAACTCATTTTATACCAGAGAATCAATGTGGCTCTGAAATAAATCCAAATGGCAAGGCCCTGTTCAATTCAAATAGACAGTTATGTGATAGAAAACGAGTTACGAGGTTGAAGGTAAATAGCCGCTGGCAGAGTGATCACCGAGTTCTGCCTGAGAACTGTCTGTGAATTTTAATTGGAAAGATAGAAGATTTACAAACTAAATCACAAATCAAACAGAACTATATCTGTATAGACTGCATATATTAAAACAAAAAAAACAAAAAAAAAAACATTGAGTAGAAAAACATCAACAAAAATATTGAGTAAAAGATTACTAGTAAATCAAATCTTTGTTCTGCTCACATGTACAGTATTGGACTATACGAGTAAGGTTTTATTGGTTGGTTCATTTACTTGAACTGTTTTTGCTTATTACACTCACCAACCCTACCCTTGTCATATATTCTTAGAATGTAGGTCTTCAACAGAATACTAAATCAGACAATTTCAATCTACTTACACTATGTGCTAGTGCCTTGACCTCAGTATATCCCAGTAACCCTTTCTAATTTAAAACCCGACCAACCAAAGGAAGTGTTTTACCAGGGGATTAGCAGGTTCAACATTGCCATCAATTGGGGTTATTCTTTGCAGTAACAACAAAAGAATCTGAACTGAGAAGAAAAGATGAGGAATATATCAGTGTTTTTTTTTTTGTTTTTGTTTTTAAATGATCTGTTTTTGCCAACAAAATAATACTGTGCATTGTACAGGCTATCATTTAATAATAAAGACAGTCATTAGCTGTAAGCATTTGTGACTCACCTTTAGACAAAACGCATAAATAGAACAATTGTAATGGTTCTCGCTGTTGACCACACAGATTTTCTATAATCAGGGTGTGTTGGAACTTGCACTACAGAGGATGCTATTTAATTCTGCACACAGTCTTCCCCAATAAGTTCACAGATTCTTATAATGAATATAATATAATATATATAATATTTAATTAAAAAAAAGACAAGGCTATACCCAAACATAATCAATGTCTACTATAGGATAACTTACAGTAGAATCAAATAAATGTAATTGTTGCACATGCCAGAAGTTACCTGGCTTAATCTTAAAAGAGGTAACTGACGTTAAAAGATGATTTATGTATTTATTTCATATATTTTATGTCCGAAAATCTGCGTCAGGATTTAAAATGTTGGTATTTATAGTTTTTGTAGTTATAATACTATTTATTATTTGTCCAACATCAATGACTTTTTGTACCGAAGGGGACTAACTTTCCAAGTCTCATCTGTCTTTTTTTCTGTGTTCTGTGACCCTGTCTGGGAATTTATCATTGAGATCGATGCAAATTTAGTTAGCATTAGCGTGCCTCAAAATGAGCAGATGTACTGCTGGTAAATAATCTGATATTGCGTTTCCATGTAATGCAAATTAATCCAATGTGCAGTATTGCACACATCTGTGCCATTTCAGGATATAATATGTAAAGTACTGGGAAATATTTGAGAAGGTCACTGAATGCATTATCAAATGGACTTGGATCCAACAACTGAAACTAGAGGATGAAGGTGTATGAACAAAACAGCAGGCACCCAAGAGAACACAGTCCTGCTTAAATAGGCTTACAGTATATTGAAACAGATGACAACAGTCTTTCATTATATAGTATGTACGTTATCACAAATGATATATTAAGACACATGATGTCATCAAAGTCTTAACACTGTTCTATCAAACATATGAAATGTTAATTAAAGGACATATACTGTAAGTGTGTACTTTATAAAAACAAAATCTGGTCTTGCTACATGTGTATGCATCTATAAGCTCTTTGCTGCTTTAATCAAGTTTGTATTTAAACTTACAATAAATATATTACATTCTAATCACAGTGGCACTGTACATTTTTGGGGACAAAGGATATTCCATAGCATTCATTTGTATTCCAGATGGCATGACTGTAGCTTAATGCCAAAGTGTGATGTAATACAGTCAGAAATGTCCCCTTAATCATTCAGTTTCTCTGGAAGAAAAATGTACAGGATGAGTCTGGACTTCATACACAATACAGTGCAGGCAAGAAAGAAATTGTATTCTTGAATATATATGTTATACTGCAAGTCCTTTAAAGCTTAGAAGAGTGTCAATGAATATCATCTTTTAATCATCATTCAACTGCATGTGGTAAGCTTCAGAGGATTTGAAAGGATTTGTTCCCTGTCCTGATAGCAAGACCTGGCCTCTGTGAATTTGGATCCCAGCTTGGTTAGCAAAGCTTGGAATCAAACACAATCTTCGGATCTAAAGGTTGAATCCACTGGTGCAATATTTTGTATGACCAACACACTGTACTGGCATTTTTCTATGAAACAGAAACCCACATGCAAGCACTTGAACTGCTTTCTGTGATGATTAAATTTCACAGACAGTTCATACAGTTTTCTTGAATATGCATGTGTAACTTTAGACACTCAATCATAACATATACACTAGTTTAGATTAAGATTAGTTGTTTTAACTGGAAGTCTCTGAACTATGTAGGATGTCTGATATGTTTATTTTGAGTCTTACATTAACTGTCTGATTTCGTGTCTTGTCTAAGTGAATTTGTTCATTTAGTACAGAATATACGTCAACGTCAAATAATATATATATATATATGAGATATATACATTAAATATTATCTATATATATATATATATAATATATATATAATATATATATAATATATATGATGATTACTGGCAAGCATTCAGCTGTGTGATAATGTTACATGAATATTTGTAAACTTGAGATACAGCTCCTCTACATTAATGATACTAAAATAATGAATGAACATTCTTAATTAAAGGCTTGCTAAGAAATATGATCATTGTAATGAAACAGCACAGCTGATCTATCACACAAGCCCAGACTGCCAGCTGTCATTATTTCATTATTTCTATAGCCCCATCCAATACGAGTCATTTGTCACATTTACTCCATTATTCACTTTCAGAACAAACTGCTGACATTATAACATTGAATGAACATATATTTAATGACAAATGCCATAATCAATCAATATACTGTTCATACAGATTAATCTAATCTCTCATATGATACATGATTAAGAAAAACTCATCTTTGAAATGTGACTTCACTTAACTAGAACAAAATAAGGGAGTAGATGGATGACCCATTGTATACTGTAATGCTGAAGAAATGTAGAATTGTATACTTAAGTCAAAATGTATTGATATGACAATACAAGAATATGATTTTTTTTTTTATGTTAGAGCCCTTGACTACAGCACTAGCATTGACCATGAATGATCCAAGGCCTTGTATATTTACCTAGCTGGGACAATAAAATCCCTCAGTCTGTGGTTTTACAGCTGCTGGGTACACAGAGGTTAACAGGATGTTGTACCAATTATTTTACAGGTTCTTTTACAGGTTTTGTTTTTTTTAAATTTACAAATAATCTAATTATATTTTATTTTAGTTGTTCTACTTGTTAAAGGGATAATTTTCCCTATGCAAAACACACTAAAAAGATTTTGTTTTTTTCAGTACTGCAACACTTAATTATACTGTGCTTAACAGTTTAATGCTTTTATAATTGATTAAACAACAATTTAACTTTGCATGCAGGTAATATTCATGTACAGATTTTAAAAGCTAAACAACACAGTAGGCCTATTAAATCCATGCACTAGAAAGTATACCTTCTATTATATTATTATATATTACAATTAAAAAATGTGTTACAAAAATGTTTGTGCCTAGAATGTAAATTACCTAATAATTTACCGAGTTACAGTTACAATAACTTTGAAAAAATAATACATTTTCAAGACTTTTTTGTACTCTAAACATGCATGGATGGGGTTATGGCTAAGTAAAACAAATGTCTTTGTTACCTTGGCCCCTCCTTACTAAAAAGTCTGACACAAGTCTACCACTGATATAGAGTCACAGCCCAGCTCTTAAATGCTTTCATCTTGTTACCAAGACCTTTATAAAAACATACATCTTTAAAACATACAGATCTGTAGGCTCTCCAGGGTAAGAGTTTAACATTTTTACTGTGCATTCACAGACTGATCTTAATGTATAGAGACTGACCACTCTCTGGGAAAAGGCTGAACAGAATGACTCATAACTATAGATTACTGTACTCCAACTTTCCTGTCTTTTTTTTTTTAAACTAGTGCGCTACAATTCTGAATAGTGATATCTTTTAAAGTTAGCTATAAAGTATATAAGATGTCATTTTACCATTATTAGCCTGTAGCCATACACAGCCTTGAGGTCAGATCTCAAAATGAAGATCGGGTCTAGGTAGAACTTGGGTGGGGATTCTCAATGAAAAATCACGGGCTCACTGGAGGTAGGTTTGGTGGCTCAGTCAGGGACACAATGCCCCATTATGGTGCATAGAGGCACTGTGCTGTAGGAGGGCTGTATTGTCCTTCTGACATTATTATTAGTCTGTTAAGTTCTAGAAGAACTAACAGTGTGAGAGTCTTTAGTCTATTTGTGCTAGTAGAAATATATACAGTAAAATCTCAGTGAGGGTCCCTTTTTTAAAAGATTTAAATGTCAGCAATATGTAGTTCTGCCACCATTTCTGGAGGTCTATTTGTTAAAAACCAGAAAGTCAACAATATAAAGTACATATTTTTATCTTAATATTCTTTATCCTTTTGTAGACTGTAGACTGTAAAAACCATAACCGTGACATGCTGTTTGACACACTGAAAAACTGTCAATAAAAATGTTGTTGGAGGAGTTTCCACAACACTTCACATAGTATATGAAGTTGACATCTGCAAGGGTCTATGAGATGGTATCAGGTGGTATTATTAAGACAGTAACACAATAACATGTATAGATTTCAGTTAGTGTGCACTCTATAACCCATGGCAATCATTTATTCACTGTGTTCATACACAGCCACAAACCTTCGAACATCTAGTTTACAGTACATTTTTCTCACAAAAGCTGTCATTGCCACAGAAACAGTAGTCTGTCTTAATCAAGTAGTCTGTCTCAATCTAACGTAAAAAACTAAAAAACCAACCCTAACTATCTATCTATCTATAGATAGATAGATAGACACTGCTGTTCTGAAACTACTTAATATGTGGTGGAGGGGAGAGAGGGTGTCATTAAAATAGACTGTAATATGTTAAAAGTCATTATTTGATCAAGCTAACTACAGAAGCAGTTTTAAACCAATTTAAGACCATCTATTTTTAGGCAGTTCAAAATAAAGCAGTAGTTGTCTGATATGGGCTGACTAACCCAATATCCTAAGTCTATTATTATTATTATTATTATTATTATTATTATTATTATTATTATTACTTTGATATAATCATACACACGGCAAGGTTTGACATGGCATGATAACAGGTCCAAACATGACATAGTCTAAAATTCCAGTGCTCTCATCGGCATCTTCTCTGGTGCTAATGTATGGTCAATGTTGCCGATTACAAATCAAAGCTGTAACCCAACATCAATCAGAGTGTCACAGGACATGCTTCCATACCACAGAGTAATGGCTTCTGCTCTTCACTGTTGCACAGGAAGGAGGTTGCTGATGCTGTATATATTCTGAGCTTCAGTTAATAGAATGTAACTGGTAAGTATTTTTGTACCTTTAATCTTCAATTTTGTTCAATCTAATGCTATTTCAAACTGTGAAAGTATTATCAGATATATGTTATTGCATTAACAACTTATTAGAAAGTGTTAATTTTGTTCTTATAGTTGTACTATTAGTATTGAAAAAAAAAACATCTTATAATATGCATATTTAATATTCATCTTTTATAATATTTTGGCTAACAAGACATAATCCAATATTGTTCCAAGCTTTGTTCCAATTAACTTTCATAGTTTAATTAACCTAAGTGTTCAATTAAGTATTTAAGAACCTGGATTGAACTAGGTCCTGGATTAGAATGGACTAGACCAGTTGTTCTCAAACGGGGGGGAAGGAACTATATCATGGGGATTTGATTGGATCACCAAAAATTATTCCACCAATTAGACGGTTGCATACAGTACTCATAGCCAACTTGCTTGAAAACATTAAAAGTAGACCAGACATTTCCATCAGTGGATTTTAAAAATATGGGATTGCTGATCATATCAGAAACCCAGAGGCACTGGCAAGTACCACAGACGGGCCCAAAAAGTTTGAGAACCACTGGACTAGAAAACCACAAGTGAGAGCCATTGCTATAGGCTTTCTAAAAAGTTCAGTACAAAAGTTTTCATTCTAACTAAAAACCAATACGATGGTACCTATTGTATGTTTAAAAATAAATTAGTTAAATATTTTACAATGTTTTTAAATTTTTTTTAATATTGCTCAAGAATAAAGGATGGCATTCACGACACAATACAGTACAACAACATATAACACTACAGATTTAGATTTACATTACTTTACTCCTCAGTACCTACAAAATATCCATTCTGATGGACAAGCAGCTCTTTCATGTCCCTGGCAACACTTACTTTGTTTTAAACATGAATCAGGTAAACATTACATGCTGCCCAGATAATCAGAGTTTGAATTTACTTAGATCCCTTGCAAAAATATAGTGCTGTAGTGCTGTAGGCAGAATCACAATTAGAACTGTGCAAAAGAATCATTGCACAGCTTTAGGACAGTAATCCTTTAGTGAATTATTAAACCCTGTCTGTACTGGCATGATATATCAGCCACCTTATTCTGGAAGACCTTGTAAAAATAAAGCAATCTTTAATATGACTTAAATGTAAGTTCTTTTGTAGCGATTCTTCCTCATTATTCCTCAGTGACTTGCATTGAGAGTCACTAACTGTTCCAGCTGTCCTGCAGATGAGACAAGATCTCAATGGCAACATTCAAGTCTTGTTTCTGCTGAAGAAGCGAACAACAACCCATCTCATTAATGTGAATTCTGTACTAACCCTGAGAGCTGCTGCTCAACATTATATATTTACATTATTTATTTATTTTTTCTGAAGAAGTTGTATGCAAGCTGCGAGTTACTAAGATACAAACTTATGCAACCTCTCTACATGACAGATTACATTTAAAGCTAGGCCATGTTCTATATTAAAAAAGAAAACCCAATAGTCAATTTTCATGCAGATTTTCATCAGTAAAAAATATTTTACAAATAAATCTGGATTTGGTACCAGATGCACTCTTACAAAACTGAACATACTGAACAATATGACCTGAACAGAACACAAAAAAAACACAATGCAATGCATGTGTATTGTGCATGATCCATCAATTACTTATATGATTCAAACGCAGTAAAACAACATACTTCAGAGTCATGACTGAGTACAAATGCTCTATTTGTGGACTGCACTTTGGTGGCCATCTACATATATTTGCAAGAAAATGAAGCTTAATGGCAATAAATGACACTTATAGACTGCAAGGGAGAACACAGCTGCAACACAGCACAGACACTTTCCCTTGCATGTAACAGGTTAAACATTTGCTAACTAGTAACCTACAAATGCTTTCAATATATATATTTGTATATATTATATATAATATATATATATATATATATATATATTAATCACGAAAGACAAATAGTTAATTATTAGATTTTATATGTAATTGTCATATACGATATTGTATATTTTGGTCCCTAAACAAAATACAATATATATATATATATATATATATATATATATATATATATATATATATATATATATATATATATATATATATAATATTATGTATTACATACAATTTTGTCCAACAAAAGTAAAATCATGTTTAAAAAGTGTTTTAATGCTTAAAGAATATTTACAGTAGAAGATGCTGTAGCTGATTGAGCCAGGTATAATAATACATAGAAAGGCCTGAATCCGTAGCAGGTTTTCAATGCACTGCAGACGAGACGTCTCAGATTAAATCAGCAACATCATCTGGGCATTTTTAAAGCATTTAACATGCAAAATCCTTTTGTTTTTAATTATTTTCTGAAAACCAAAAATGCAAAGACCAACCTTAAAGCCATGATGGTGTTATGCTGTATGCTGTCTGCCTGCTTTACCAGGGCAGCTGTTCTAATATTTTAAGTAGTGCATTTGTTGGATGCTGCAATATACATTCTAAAAAATAAAAAAAACCTGTAGGCTGTTCCTACCAGATACATTTAAAGGGACTTTACCATTCACAACAAGCATCGCATTGCAAATAAAACAATCAATTACAGCTGCATGAAATCTAATGCTGCATTTCAAATTGCTGGAATAACACAAAGACTGGATAATGACTCATCAAAAAAACAGCCCAGGGTAGCATTTAAAATCAACCAAACCGGATAATCTGCTTACCATGTACACACCCCCAAAAGTAAAGAATCAGGCTGGCAGAAGCAGAGACAGACTGAGGACGTATTTCACGCACAGGCTGCAGTTTCCCAGTGATGCTCTGTGAGCCCTGCTCCCTCCTGGGAGAATGAGCTCATTGCTCGCCTCCAACAGCCGCTCCTCAGCCATTGCAGTGTCACTGCAGCTAGCAGCCCAGTGCAGGCACGTCATCAGAAGAGCACACTCATTAAACTGGAGAGCCACCCAGCAAGAAAAAAAAGCAAAGTCTGATACCACAGATAACCAGGATTAGGGAAATCTTGAGACTGTCATACATGAGAAAAATGAGGCTTAACATCTGTATTCAAATAGATGCGCAGAATATTTTACTGTACATCAAACTGTGCCGGTGTCTGGCTTGGATATGTGTCACAGAGTACTACCATGCTATTGCAATATTGATTAAGTTGAACCAATGTGATTTAAAAAAAAATGTATATATATATATATATATATATATATATATATATATATATATATATATATATATAGATAGATAGATAGATAGATAGATAGATAGATAGATAGAGATAGATATAGATAGATAGATAGATAGATAGATAACATTTATTTGTAGTCTTCTGATATTGGGAATCATTATAAAGACCAATCATTTGTTATTTTGTACAGATATGCACTAGTATGAGGCAGACACTTTACTACTAATAGGAATATAATTACAGTCCTCAGATTTAGAATTAGATACAATTTAGAAGCAGAGATATAAATCTTTCTGAGTGTCTGTCTGGTAGATAACATAACGCCTAATGGCACACAATAGTGTACATCACCATATGGTCTACAATGTAATGCAATGGATACACTAGATATCACAAAAGTTCAGGTCCTGTATAACTGACTACAAGAATGCTGGGCTCTAACACTTGCTCTTTCAACTCGCAATGATTTCAAACAGCATTTGTAGTGCTTTACAGCTACAGGTAATCATGTTGTCACATGGTAAAGGACACCAGGAGACCAGTTTTTCTCTACCTGCTCTTCACTACTGGCACGTGAAAGAGATTTGACTGCCCTGTTCAGTCTTGGCCTCTGTTCTGTCACTGCCATCTTTCTCCGTTGTATTCATGGCGCTAGCAGTGCAGACCTCTTTCACTTTCTTTCATTCTTGTCTTGATCATGCACTGCTCAGCTTTTGCCTTCCATGTCATGCTCAAGGCTGAACTGCAGCTGGCAGCTCTCATCCACTTTCAGCTTTTTGTGCAGGATGTTCCTGTCAAGAGCACTCCCTGACAGTCCTCTTCTCTCAGCATGGTCCCCTCCAGCTGCCAGCCAGGGAAACACATATGGGTGGAACGTGTCCTGTCATGCAGGGGCCCGCTATTCATGGTTTGGGTGTGTAAAATTAATTTTATCCAAGAGACAGTACATTCTGTATGATTTCCAGATGGTAAAATAATAAAAAAATACTGTACTCTACAATCCAGTTCTGAATTACATTTTTATACATTTAGAAACATATAAATGTTTTAAAATGTTATTAAACAGTAGTACAGAATATATGCATTTTCATTTTCGTGCAGTCTTGTGTGATTTATGATTTCCATTACATGAGAGTAGATGTTGAACTTCATGTTGATTTGAACTCAGCTCTCGCTAAGATAAGCCCAACTAAGACGTAGCTTTGCAGTAAACTAATGTGATCCATCTGCATCTCCATCCATTTGTGTTGTTTTCCATTTGATGATGTAGATATCCTTCTGTCTGGTGTTGATTGCTGAAGTGTAATGCTGGCTCCAGGGATCAGCACACACAACGTCTGCGATGCTGGCTCTGGGGATCAACCCAGTGCGGTCTCCCCAGCGCATCCGCATGACAACCGTCTGGATTGAGCTAAGTAGGGTACATCTCTGGGGTCTTCAAGTTGGCACCTTCCATCCTCGGTGTTTCGTTGACTAGCCCACGACACCTCAAGAGGGCTCAACAGTGATTCTTGTGTCCCAGCATCAGCCCCCTCCATCCCCTACTCAGCTCAGCCCAGCTTGATGATAGTAAAATTATAATAATAATAAAAAATACTGTACTCTACATTTCAGTTCTGAATTACATTTTTCTACATTTAGAAATATATAAATGTTTTAAAATGTTATTACACAGTGGTACAGAATATATGGATTTTCATTTTCGTGCAGTCTTGTCTAATTAAATCATAAATGTCACTGTTTATTCTTGAAGCAATTGAAAGGAGATTTAGACAAATGTCTGTGCAGTGGACCAATGTATTTGGTTGGGATGTTAGGTCTCTAATATAGATTCCACTAGCTTCTTCTATGCAATAAAATACAAAATGTGTTTTGTACTTTGTTGTACGGTTTTGTATGTCCTTATAAAAGTTTCCCATTGTAAAAACATAGTGAAAGCATGGCAAAGCATAGGTAAGCACTGTAAAGCCCAAGTAGAATCTCTCGTGCTAACCCTCAAAGCTCTCTGGTGCTAAACTTTCAAAACAGTTTAGCACCGCTGTCCAAGCCTATTTGCACCCCTGATTACAAGTCATCACACTGCTCAAGTGTGAGTGAGCTGGAGTTACTTTGTGACAAAAACAAAACAAACAAAAAACATCTTTCCATAAAGACTCACTATACTTCTAACCGGACAAGATCAGAATGTGTTTTAAATATGTCAGTGTTAGCACAATACTTGGTGGCCACACAACTGACCTCGATTGCTACCAGTGTCATGCATCGTTAATAAGTGCTGTATAATCGTTTCTAAGGTAATAAAGACAACAAAGCCTCATTTCAAAGTGTAGTCTTTGTTTAAATCCCCTACACAATACTTCAATTACAATGTTATTCCATCAGCATGGTTTGTGTACTCAGAACTCACCAGTGTAGTTGCAACATTGATTGCATTGGCTATAAGATAGCAGCTGTTTTCTATTATTGCCTCACTGCGTTGGTCATCTGACATGGTCAAAATTACACAATGGGCTACTGTTGCAGCGGCTATATTTGGAATAGCTGCTGCTGTAGTCCACAAAAAGTGTGTCAATTTAATCTGGTGTCTAGATCGGTGCCATACATTCGAAACTAATTATCTAAGGCCACATAATAATTTGCGAGAGTCGAACTGTTTCTACCTCGTCCTATGCCTTCTAGTCTATTTTAAATGCGTAAGGTTGGTTGTATCTCGTGCACTTCCTCGTTATAATTTAGACTGCCACCTTCCGCTGGCTCTGCCGCTGAAATCAGAGAATGTTTTGGAAGGACCACCCACGCTGACGGAACTCTTCCTGGGCCAATCAAAACACGCTTCCACAGGTCAACAATAACTGCATCACAGTGTTTACGTGTCGCATTCTTTTTTTATTTCACATAGAGAAAGGTTGACATTATTATCATTATTATAATTATCTTTAAATAATATTCTTCTTCTTCTTATTATTTGTCTTCTGAATTGTACGAAAGGCTTATATAAACATGTCTAACCAGGAGGAGAATCTGCAGTGTAAGTATTGAAGTGAGTTGAGCTGGCAGCTGTTTTCTTGCTAGCGCACTCTGTTTTGTTAACAGAACAGATGAGGCCTCCAGCTGCAATATGGACATAATCGAATTATTTAATGACACGTTTTAGTGGAAGCAAAATGTTTTATTTTTATTTTTTATTTTTTTAGAAATTAAATAGATTTTTTCGCAAATTAAAAAAAAAAGGAAAAAAAAAAGAAAAATTGTATTATTATACCGTTGTTGTTTCTCCTCCTGTTTAAGATTTATGTTTGGAGTTTTTAAAAGTGATGTCAATTATTGTAATGCAGCAATTAAATAATGTGTGTGTGTGTGTGTGTGTGATCATGAAACAGCATGAAAACCTTTTGATTTATTTGAGTTGTATGCATTATATGGGTTATTCAGGAGAACATACAAGTTAATGTATTCAGTCTGGAAATACTATATTTTAAGTATTTATTACATTACAAGTCAAGTTCTTGTTTAAAATAAACTTGACCGTACAGTTACATTACGAAGTCGTGTCGTTTGTAGTACTTAAAGCACATTCAGTCTTATTGTTCATTGGAATCTATGACGTCACTAGTACAGCAACATACAGCATTAGAGCCCTATTGAAGGCCAAGTTTGAATGCCATTTTGATGGTATGAAAAATATGTAGAAACGAGAACAATACATACTCTTGCATAAAGTTGTTCAAAGCACGCTTATATAAGACACATTATTTAATACCCCAGCCTGGGCTTATATATTTAAAGCGGACTGCTGCAGTGTCATGGAAAGATTGATGCGGCAGTTTGCAAAGAACAAATGGTGCTATTATTACAGAATGCTCTGCATTGTAGCAGACCAATGCTTGTCTTTAGAGGGCCCTTTGGATACACACTGCCAATAATAAACTGATTACGAAACAGTGTTCTGAAGTTTCAGGGTAAGAACAATAGTGTGTCGCTGTTATTGCTTCACCGTTCTTAACTAGTTTCCCTACAGAATGGGGTTTCACGGTTTCAGAGGTTACTTTCTTGATTAAAAGTAATAAGTAACCATTTATTTAATCATAAGATGTTAAGAATATAGTTTTCATTTCACGTGATAGTTACAGAGAAGAACTTAGTTTGCTGTTTGAAAGTGTTTTTGTTTTTTTTTAAGTATTTCTAAATACAGTAGATGTACAAAAATGTAGGAGTATGCCTATTTAAGAAGTTTGATGCAATATCAGAAGTGCATTTCAGTTTACAAATGAAGAGATTCACAGAAAGGTTTGTGGAGTGGACTGGAAATTAGAGTGCATGACTTTGAATCTTGTGTTTTTAACAAACATCTGCACCAATATAAAGCAGAGTATTTACAAATCTACTGTAGTTAACGTTGTTGTAAAACTACATCTAGCAGTGGATTGGGGTATCATTTTCTATTTAATGCACAAACTTCACAACAGAAGCAACCATTCCAATGTATTTTAGACAATTTTATGATGACAGTTATATAATGCAAGTGTATTACTTTGGTCAGGGACATGCCTGAGAGCAATTAATGGTGCATACTAAGTAAAAGTGCTCCAAATAGCTTATATATATATATATATATATATATATATATATATATATATATATATATATATATATATATATATATATATATAAAGTCTGCTGTGTTATTTACAGTTTTGGCAAATGTATTTTTATATGAAGGATCAACAAAGCACACACGCATGTTTTGACATTGCAAATTCTAACTCGTTTCCTCTTCGATGCAGAATAAAAATAACCTCAGCCTGTATTTCTCCAGCAGGGTGTTTATGAGGATATAATAGGTGGGAGTCGTCTTCATTTCTTTCCCATTGGTTGCCAAAGTGCCTAGATGCATGTGATTGTCAGATCAGTCTAAATGCACACAGATGTAGCAAATAAATTACAAAATTAACATCACAAGTAAACAGGTTTTGATTTTCCCCAGCCATGCTTTATATAAAATAACCAGTAATTAACAAATTCATAGCAATCTCATCAAATATCAATTGTAAAGGGGTGTATCTGCTATTGCAAGGTCTTTTTATGGTTGTGCTATAAAATCCGGTAACTGATACATTATTTAACAAGTCGTGTAAATGTGCAGCAGCATCTTGTATTAGTAATGTTGTTTTCATGTTCAAACAGGCTCTTGGGTGGAGCTGCACTTCAGTGGAAATGCCAATGGCATTGGCAGCCCTGCACAGAATGGAGGGCAACAGGTGCAGGCTTCCATTCACACTGGTGATCTGGAAAAAATGCTTCTAGATGCCCAGCATGAATCTGGAAGAAGCAGTTCCAGAGGAAGCTCTCACAGTGACAGGTGCAACAGCAGTCATAATGTTTTGTATGACACATTTAGATGAGCGAATGTCTATGTAACTCAGATTACATAACGGAATGGCATGTAGATTCACATTACATAACAGTTTGTACAATTTTACTGTGAACTCATTTATACAGGCATTTGTATTTTGCTGGCTAAAGCTGAGAGGTTACATAACAAAATAGTTATAAAATTAGTCAAACAATAATAATAATAACAACACTAGTTTAAGTGATTGAGTGCATTTATTTACATTATACAAAACAACAAACAATTCACACAGAACCTTCACCATCACTACCTAAACTAACACCCGTGATCAACCTATTTATACATTCCCCCCCCCCCCCCCCCCACCACCACACACCGAGCACTGGCAGGGCTTTCACTCTGCCACACAGCCACACATGCAAGGCAAACTCTTTAAGCCAGTCCAAGGGATTACAGTTCTCAAAGACTGCATGCAATCTTATGCCTAATTGAAGTTGTCTCAGTACCATTTTGTTTTATTCTAGATGATGCTTTTTTAGGGTTTGAAGATGTACACTGTCAGTATCAAACTGGACTTAAAGCAATATTTAATTAAATAACTTAAGTGAAGTATTTGGGAGAAAAAGGACATGTCAGCTTTGCATCTCCTATTCAGTGTCTGAATAGTATTGTCTGTACAAGTAGCTTTGCAAAATATGTATCTTTCCTTGAATTAAATATTTAGTCTTTCTTTTATTTATTCAGTCCGCCAAGATCACAGACTCCACTCCACCTGTGTATAGGTTCAGAGGTGCCCAGCAGTGGAGATAAGAACAGCTCTCAGGTAGAAAAAGAATAGCTAAAATGTTGTGTTGAGTCAAGTCTATTGATGCATCAACTACAACCAACTCAGTTGTAACAGACGTAGTAGGGGTATTTGTTTTCCCATTGTTGTCATATATATATATATATATATATATATATATATATATATATATATATATATATATATATATATATATATATGCAGAAGAGGTATTACTGTTTATTCTTAAAAAATACTGAAATATTTTACTTTGTGTCAGTCTGAAGAGGATTATCTTGAAAGAAGAGAAGTAGAAAATCTTATGAAGAAAAATGCCGATTGGATTTGGGACTGGTCAAGCCGACCAGAAAACATTCCACCAAAGTAAGTTGCTTATAGGTGAGCAATATATTCTTTTCAAAAAGGAAGAATGCACCAAACTAAACTAAGTTGTGTATTATTTGTTTTGTAGCTAGTTTTGCAGACTGTAACTGTGCTTGTTGTAACTAGTATTGGTCTGTCTTGACTAAGAAGGTAACATTAGGCAGTCCAATTCTAATCGGGGTCTGTGAAGCCAGAGTTGCAATTTGTGTTTTTCCTTTGAGAGAAAAAGGTAATACAATTTAAAGTAAAACACACGCGCATGCACGCACACACATATCAGGCTGTGTTAATACAGAGTTTTCGGTTATGGGCAATACATTGAAAGTTATCACATTAACAACTACTTTCATATAACACGTTACTCTAGTTAAGGTGGTTTAGTGTTAATCAGAGTATGAGAAACAAGCTGGACATTTTAGGGTAGTTTACAGGTTCAATTATTACAGTATTTATTTATTTTTTTAAAAAGAGAGAAAATAATACAACTTTACTTTTCTTATTTCTCTCCGCACAAAAACAAAAGGGAATTCCTGTTCAAACATCCAAAACGGCCAGCGACCTTGAGTATGAGGAACACCAGTGTTATGAAGAAAGGAGGAATTTTTTCAGCAGAATTTTTGAAGGTGTTCCTTCCTTCTTTGATTATTTCTCACATACTTGCTGTCGGCCTTGGGTAAGTAAAAATTTAAAAAAATCATGTGTTCTGTACACGTATTTGTGAATAGAGAAAAAATGCACAGCTGTTTATTTAAATCGTTTTTTAGCTTTTATATTGACTATTTTGAAAATATCAAAAACAAGGAGTTACAAATTAATCTTGCAAAAATTAAATGGCTTCAATTTTTTTTTTTTTCTATAAAGGATCTTCATTGGGAGACGTTTAAGAACCTCCACCAGTACCTTCTAAATGCGACCTGTTGTCAGCTGTATCTGACTTCATTTACCTTGGCATGCCTTTGTGTAACGCTTTGTAGACATGGGTACAAGTGCTCCTGTGAATTACAGAAACGTGCTTGCTGACTGCTGCACTGCTTGTATTCCTTTGTGAATGATTTACTAATATATATATATATATATATATTCTATATATATACGATATATAATATATAATATATGAGGCATATTATAGTTATATATCATATGGTTATTTGTAAGCTCTTGCAAACCTTGGTCTATTAGCAACTCGGTTATTGGAGCACATTTTAATAAAATTGTAAGCACTGAGGTATTTACATAGTGTTAATTATACTGGGTGTTGGTGACTCTATAAGCTGTCATTATTGCAACCATTTATTTCTTTGAACACAGGTGAAAAATCAAAGGGGAGTGTGGGTGTGTCATGCCCAGCATGTATTCAGCCCGTTCATTTTATAGGCCTAAAAAAAACAATGACAAGGGGGGACCCAAACAAGGGCAAGTATTTAATCTTGCATTTTTAATATATATATATATTATTTCTCACAAATGAACAAATGCTGTGACTTAAAAAAAAAAGAACTGAACAGAACTGGAACTGTAGCTTGGTAACTGTTGCCATATTTATGTATCTGTTAAAATAAAAAAGTAAAAAGATGTTCATAATTTCAGTTAAGCAGAGGTACATATCTGTCCATATCTAAAACTACTGTATAAGGGCAAACTCCTGACATGCATTGTGCATTAAACTAATTATAATGAAAGATCATCAAATGAGTTTAAAAAAAAAAAAAAAACCAGTTGATGAAATCCTTTATTTTACATACTGAAGTGGGTATTTAATATTCTGGAAAGTTTGGGCGAAAACATGTACTACTGTAGCTTGAACTATTTTTATTGGTTATTATTAATATTATTTCATTAACGTTAGTTGTTAAATATTAGCATCTTGATATTCCTGGTATTTACACAGTATTATTAAATGGTCTAATTTTACATACTACAGATGCAAATGTTAAAAAGCAGGATTGTTAAAGGGAGTGTACACAGATTTATCTTTAAGTTTAGGTTTTTATTTTGTTTTTTACAAGATCAGCCAGAAAGGGGAAATAGCCAAAGTAAAGATGACAATAATTTTGAAAGCCTTTTGCCAAATGTACATTTTTTATTTATAATTAGACGACATCCATAAAAATTTGGATTCATATGTTGTTTTTTTCTGACTTTAAAAAACCCAACAGTCACTGGATAGTGCGAACAACTTGTCCTGGTCACAAAAGCAAAATTTTTGGGGAATAATAGCCATTTTTTATGAACTTTTGAGCAAAGCAATTAGAAATATGCATCACATGGAAATACAGTAATAAACTTGGTCAGCACTATGCTGTACTGAAAGGATAGACTGAACAGTAATATGGTCATTATTTTTATCAAGTGACTAATTATGTTACATGGCATGTATGACAACTGACATATTAAAGGTGTCTCCCAAGGTGTAGCTTTTGATAACTTGACCAATCAGCTGCAGTTATTCACAGAATAAGGGCAAGGATTTACAAAGTTTGGTCATTATTAATGTAATATCATTCACACAGAAAATGTGCAGCGGTTTTGATCTGAATTCAGCAAATTATTGATGATGTGTTAATTAAATTCATTTGACTTATTGGCTTTATATTTTTCAATTAACTGCTATTGAATGAAGTACAGGGGACATTGAAAAATTATATATTTTTTTTTTCTTTTTTTTTTGTTAAGGCATACATTCTCAAATGTTTGCTACCATTTTCACAAAACATTTCAGCAGCAGTGACAATGGGTGTTGTGGACCTTTCCCCTGAAACAAGAGAAACACTTAAAAATGAAGGTTCAACCCAATAAAATAAATAACATTATTCTTGTCAGGCAGGTTGAACAGCCTTCTGGTATTCTTTGGAAGGTTGCAAACATTATAAGATCTACATGAGCCCCAGCACACTCATTCCCTGGAGATATGCCATGGCTCTTTCTGTATAGTAGTATATGCGAAAAAAATAAAAAATAAATTACGAAAATTGCAGAATGCTGTGGATGAGAAGATTACTGTTCATGTAGCATGACCTCACTTCTCACCATGGGGATGTGTGCTCCAATCAATATCCCCAATTACACTGCTCTGGAATCCTATTCATAGTCTAAAGCAGTACTAAGCCCCTTTTACACTGGCATGCTCTACACTGCTTTTGATAAAGCAGAATTGTTTTGTGTGACAGACGCAAGTAAACGTTCATCCAAGTTTCGGATTGAACCGTCGGCCCAAATTTTGATTAAGGCAAATGTTTCTTCATCCCTGCTGCAATCTGGCTCATGGTGCGTCTCAAGCAACAAAAATATAGCTGAACAGAACAAACAGAAACGTTCCTTATGAAAGTGAATCCTTCACGCAGGCGTGATTGTTATTTTGTCACCCATCCTGCATTTTGTCTCGCTCAACTTGGGTCAAAGCGTGTCAGCCAACATTCTAAGGTGGGTTGCTGGAACCTGGGTACAGCCCAGATATGTGGTTTCACGCGATGTTGAATTGTGACCCGGGTAGCCAGAACCCAGGTGTAAGTGCCAGTGTGAAAGGGGC
Source organism: Polyodon spathula (assembly GCF_017654505.1). Classification (NCBI taxonomy): domain Eukaryota; kingdom Metazoa; phylum Chordata; class Actinopteri; order Acipenseriformes; family Polyodontidae; genus Polyodon; species Polyodon spathula. Next base: position 4,505,425 of record NC_054543.1, read on the forward strand.
TCTGATGCCCGATTTCAGCATGGGAACATGTTCAACTGAACACGTGGAAATAAATGTCTACATGCTACCATCCAAATATGAACACAAAATGGAAAAATATTTTGATAATCATCTTTGAAAAAAACATTTGTACAACCTTCCTAGTCCCCCCCCCCCCCCTTTTTGTCCCAGAATGTGTAGCATGAGCCAATCAGTATTTTAATGTAAATGCAATTAAGTCAATTTTAATTGAGAAAAATTAATACCTCCCCACTGACGAGACCTCCACAAGCACATATTTAACAACTTCAGTATTTAAATAAGTTAACAGATGGCTTAATATTTTAATGGCTTTGTTACAAAATGGCACTCCAAATTTACAAGTAACTTTCTTTATCAGCATACTTCACACTTTTTCTGAAGTCCAGAAAAAAAAAAAGAAAGGGTAAATCTACTTGTTTACTGCTGGTTTCCAAATACTACTATTCAGTCCTAGTTAAGTAGACAAGTTCAAATAAATAGTTCTAAGTTCAGGTAAACACAGTCAAATTTATTTAAACTTTGGTCAAAATAATAAAAACAGGTGCATACAATGTTAGTTTATAACCATGTTAGTTTATCATTAGTAAATGAGAATGCTTAATTGACCAAAAATCCTGAATTTAGATTTTAAAAAGTGTCACAACCAATATACAATATATTGACAACTTGTACCCTCACTGTCCACTGACCAAACTGGAGACCTGTCTGAAGTGCTTAAAATGTAAAGCACCTAGGCCTATAAGGATAAACAAGAAAGGAATGTTAACAGGCATCAATAACAACTCAAGTTTTAGAAATGCCCAAAATCACAGTAAAGAGACTACACTTTTGACAATAAAATGTCATTCCTTAGGCGTTTCATAATTTGGTCTGTAAATCATAAAAAAAGGCTCAGACTTGAATAAATACATTTAATTTTTTTTTTTTTTTTTACCCCTTTCGAGTACTGTCCATCAATTCTGCTTCTGTTGGGCCTCTGCTGTTTAGAGAACACGTAACTACGTCCTCCACTAAACGCAGAAATACACCACTGACTCAAAGAAACAGGCCAGCTTTTCTCCATTAGCTACAAAAGGAGATGAGTGTGTTGAATTCTTCACTAGGAGGACAAGATGGCCTTTTAGATAAACAAATAGGCTTAACTATGCAAGAACGAAACTGTGCCCTCATGACTTTCCAAGCCAATTTTAATTCATTTTATCCTGGAATATATACAAGTTGTTGGTGGCAGCTACAGCAATGACATTTTCTTTAGGGTGCCAGGCTGTGTGGAGGATCTTCTTGTTGAAGTCCAGACTGTCAACGCTTATCTCATCCTTCTTCCTCTTGCCACCAGTACACACTTTGCGTGGCTTCAAGATGCCGCGGGGTTTGCTGCTCTCTCGGGATGCCTCAAGAGTGATATCCCTCCTAGTGTTTCTATCAAACATTCTGAAGAAGTTATTGTAAGAGCCAGTCATAATAGCACTGCAAGAAGGAAGTATATAAAAAAAAAAAAAAAAAAAAAAAAAAAAAAAATAATTACAACACACAACTGATTTCATGACATAACAGTTCTAATCGCTAACGTACAAAAATGTTACATTTTTCCAAATCGTGTTTTACTTCATTTTAGCTATGTCCATCAATGTGTGACTGCCTCCAAAAATGTGTAATGTATTAAAAAAAACAAACAAAAAAAAAAATAACTTCTGAACACACACAGAATAATTTAAAGGGTTTATAGTGTTCCAATATGACACACAAAAATATACTGTGTATTGTTTTTTCTTTTTACAACATCTTACCTATCTGTTCCATTCCAACAGCATTCAAATTTGTCAAAAATGCAGTCGTTTTCATACAATGAACAAAGCTTGCTGCGAAGGTATTCATGGACCTTTAACAATACAATCATTTAAAAAAAATAACTTGTATTAAAACACTTATCAATTATAAAAGGTGTCTGCAGAGCAAAAACAATATCATTAAATACAACTGAATACATACAGATTACAATATTATTTTAAAATGAGATATACACTTACAGAAGTAAGCTTGTTTACAGAATTAACTTGACCAGACAATACTGAAACATACATAGACAGAGGACAGCTTATTAATAATCCTACCTGGTATGTTTCTACTGGTCTACTTTCCATGTTCAGATCCCACACCTTGACTGAGAGATAGTCTCTTGTCATCATGTACCGGCCACTATGACTGAACTTTACATCAGATATTGATGAGATGATTTCAGAAAAGAATGATCTGCTGCTTGGATCTTCTGGTTCCTCAAAAACTAAAAAATGATAATAACATTTTAATTTCCATCACTGTATTCTACATATAGAGTAGCAAAGTAAAATAGCAAATAACCATTGTAACCCAGTGCTTTAAGATCAAAGAATAAACAACAATTTTACAAGACAAAACCAATTCTACTGGAATGTGAAAGGCTACATTCGGCCATGGTCCCATGTTCCAGATATGTTGCAAATAATACTTTTCCTTATACGTAACCAAATGCAATATAATCCTCTACTTCCTTAACCAGGTGTCTGGCTGTATTTTCACAATAATTTAGCTAAATTCATGAGTTTACAATAAAAAAAAAAAAAAACAACCAAAGACCCTTCAAAAATCCTGGGTCTTTTAATAAAAGTGCTAAACATCTTGAAAAACTGAAACACAGACAGTGTTCAGGGCATAGTACTAAGGGGGGTGGTGCAAGGATCTTTAAGCTTCCAAACACTTACATTTTGTATGCCTGTCGCAGAGGGCTGCTGCACGCATGTCACACAGTCGTATAGTTCCCTTGCTACTGCTGTAGACAAATACATTGCATTGATTCGGGTGACACTCTGCTGCCGTTATAACTTCTGTCAATTCTTCCATGTTGGCAGGCTTAATATCTACAATGTCTAAAGGTAATGCTGTAAGGACAAAACTATTCAAGAAGTCAAGTTTCCTTCTTTAATAACCTATATATATATATATATATATATATATATATATATATATATATATATATATATATATATATATATATATATAAAATTAGAAAAGACAGGACCCTTTGTTTAACTCCAAGTTTCCCCACTAAGTGGCTAATGGAGAACAAGAACACCCTGGAGGTATTATTTCAGTACGGAGAATCCGCAACGAATGATTTATTGATGCAATTGCAGACGATTTATTGAACTATGATGGGTGCTCAGTGCCCGAGTGAAAGATAAATTTGCCGGAGGCCTCGTCCATGGGTGCTCGATGGCTACCTGCGCGAGGCCAGCTGGAAAAACACAAAGAGTTACGTGCATCCCAGAGCCGCAAATAGGAAGCAACTATGGACCACCTCCCTCCGGGATGAGGCAGGTGGTGCCTGGGAAGGAGGCAGAAACAAAAGCAGCGACATGGGAGAATAACGCACAGAGCCTTTATGTGCTTGCTGATGACGTGTTGTTTAGGGGCGGATTCTCCTTCCAGAAAAGCAACCAAGTTTACAATGCATTGTCACAGCTGGAAAATCTCAAGACACATGATTCCAGACATATAAATAGTGAAATAAATAAATGCATTCATAAATGTTACTTAATATAACATACATAAGATACATCATTATTATTTCTGTCAACTTATTTTCTATTTATCATAGAGATTTAAGATATATTTCGCAATTTCTACTGCAAATTAAATCAGTTTCAGGGAAATCTCCACAGAAAGCCTGTACAATTTCTCCTCGTCTCAGAAGTTAATGAGCATAGCCAATGATTAAGAATTCCAACAGACCCTAATGTTAGTTATATTTGTATTTTATTTCTAAATTGCACATTACTAGATAAAACGAAACGTGATCCAAAAAAAAAAAAAAATTAAAATGGTTTAACCAGAAAAGGATACTAAAACTTCGATCTGTGATTTCTAAATGCCATAGGTTTATTCTTAGGTCATCTGCAGAAAGGTACGTTTCATGATCACTATTTACTGAAATCGAGTTAATATGATATGTGTGTGCATTTGCAAATATTCTTCTGGGACTTGCTTCTACCATCAAGTCCATGGGCTGCAAAACAGGCACCTGGAACAAAAAGAAAATGGTTAGTAACATACATTTTCAGTCACGGCAGTAGAAACATGAATAAGTTGATCACCATGTCAAAAAGAAAGGTAAAAACTAATTCTGAACAACATGTAGATATATCATCCGTAACTAAAAAGTATTTTTCAAGGTCTTTAGAATTTATTGGATTAAACCTTAACTAATCTATGCCTAATGTCTCTATCCGTGGTCATGTTGCACAGTATTGTTTCTCCAGGTAAAACAAAACATGGACTTACCCGTAGTGAAGTAATTCTAAAGGGATCTCTAAGTCTGCCATCTTCCTCTTTCAAGTTATAACCCTCTGCCTTTTTGTCCCTTTCACTGATTTTCCACAATTTAATCGTTTTATCTGGGGAAAAAAAAAAAACATCTCAAATGTGTGTAAAATATCTATACCTCCCAAGTGAACTCCCCTGTGGTGAAACTAAATTTCCCCCATTGTAAATGCTCTGCCTAAAGGAACTTAATTTAAAAGAACACCTTTCTGGCAACCCTAGCAAGTTGTTCACACTGATACAGTACTGCTAACTGATAACTCATCATCACCATTAAACTTAAATTCAAATGGTTTTTCAAGCTTTTTAAATGCGACTTAAAATCGCCAGCGTCTTCAAGCGTTCTAAATGGCTTATTCAATCTTTCCAGAACCGCCATCATATCATTGCCTTGGTTTGTATTTTGATTTCTACGAGTGCATCACTACAAAATGGCATGTAAACAAAATAAAAACAACTGCTTATTAAATCATTATTATTCAGCACTGCCCAAATAATATATCAATAGTTTTGAAGAATTAGAATAATACCACAAACCCAAATCAAGACAAAATAAAATACAAATCTAAAAATAAAACAAGTTGTAGTAGACAAGTATCTTACCATTAGTAGACAGCAGGGAATGAGCAGCATTTTGTTGAGGTAACCACCGAATTTTATTAATTTTTTCCTCAATTTCTAGACTTTTCAAATAGTCAAATTCAGGTTCATGACTCTGGAAAGTGCTGTAAACGTTGTATTCGCCTCTGGAGTGAGGACGGTTTTTACTCTAGAAGACAAAATACATATTCGTTAAAAAAAAACAAAAAATAAAAACACACAAGACTAGAAACATCTACAGGTATACTTCACACAAGAGACAATAATACCTATATAGTACCACTTTATTATAGTTGTACTCTTTACTTTGTACCTGACTGTGTGATCAAACAGGTAAACAGTATGAAAGTTCACAAGGTTAAATTATATATGTGCTAAAACTGCAGTTTTTTTTTTTTCCAATGGGACTGATCGCAGAATATTAACCCAATCAAAGGGAGGCCACATCAATGACTTAAATCTTCTGAAAAACATGCTATGAACTGACAATAAAGCCTTGTCTAAATTTACAAAGTTGATTTTAGGCACTACACGGCATTTTACTTTTTTTTTTTTTTTTTTTTTTTTAATTCATTCATGCAAAAAAAAAAAAAACAAAAAAAAAAACATCCAACAACCCAACCTTAACCCAGGCCACGCTCCACAGTTTGACTAGATTTAGGAGTACAGTACCTTCATTGAATACTAACCTCCTGTTCTCGTTGAAATATGACAACTCTACCGCCCTTATCCCCAGTTGCAAGCAGGTCTCCAGAGTAGTTGAATTCAACTGTTGAAATAATATCAGCTGTAGAGAGAAGAAAAACTTTTTTTTTTAATCAATATACTATCAAAATTGACTAAGAAAAGCATTCCTGTGACGGAAAAAGTACACTCCTCAATTTAGGCAAATCAAAGTCAGGTGCAATTTTCCAATCCAACCCCACTGATACCAACACTAGTTTACTGAACAGCTTCCGTTATTTATTTTCCTGTTCACAATTAGTTCTTCTTGAGATAGAAAACTATGTGCAGCAATCATGTAATTATTGGTGCTTTTGAATGAGGTTTTCATTGTCATAATTTAGAACTTGACCATGGGCTGTGTAAACGAGAAAAAAAAAAATCCACAAAAAGTCAAATGTAGGGTAAAAACTTTGCATCAGTTTTAGTGACGTTTATATTTTAAAGATTACGTTATGGACTTCACAAAGTTACAATATCTGCAGTACACTCCGATATCTAGACAGACTGAAGAAAACGACAGGAAATACAAACGATGAATCTCTGTCCTTCTCTAATATGTACAATACATAATGGTGCCTCCTAAAACAATGATTAATTATTGCACCTAACAGTTCTGTTTCAAGGCCAAGAAAATTTGTAGAAAAAAAAAAAGTTAGGTGAAAAACTAGATTTTCTACAATAAAAGCATATATCAAAGGGAAAGGGATATTTTCAAAAATACATCAGTGTATTTAATATACACAGCTCATGGTCAACCTCTAAATTATGACAACGAAAAGCTCATACGACAGCACCAATAAAACATACTGCAATTTAATCTTACAAGAAAACGGTCAGTCTAATTTCACCTAACGTATGCAAGTTTGAACCACATGCCATTGTCAAATTTCAGCCGATATGACCCATTCTAAAATAAAACGTCTGCAGCTACGAAATAAAATACTGTCTCATTTGTCAAATTGTTCTTCAATAATTTTGTGTTGCGCATTAATCAAGCTAGACAGTTGTTTGATACTGCAGTTTAGTGACTCATTTTCTGGGTATTTAATTTTTTCAGAAACATAACAGCCCTAGGTATATCATAAATCTGTGAGTGTACTACACAGCAAGGAGGGAGGGAATTGAGAAGCTGTGAATATAATCATTTGTCACCAATACTGACCTCCTTATCCTAATTTCATAGATCACTACGCTGCAGATGATAATATCAATAATAATAATAATAATAATAATAATAATAATAATAAATTGGCAACAGGTCCACCTTCTACTATATGCAGCAAAAATGCTAAAATGCTTGAATACATTAAGTGTAGGCTAATTCATGGGAAAGTTCAGGGGGTTAAAAAAAAAAACAATTTCTGCTTTGTGAAATATCTATTTTAAATAGATTCTAACAGTATACCCCCCACACCAAGAATATGTTCATGTAAACATTACAATCCCATGCTTAGACTATTGGTTTAGCCAATCGGTTGTCACTAGAGAAAAAAAGTAGGGCACATTCACAATTTAAGGAATAACTTAATGTGCAACATATCTAATTACGTTGTGCGACAAAGCTAAAAATGGTAGGTTAAAAACTCTACAATCAGTTGTTTGAGAAAATATCATTCGTATACTGACATGACCCCCATATGTTTTGTAACGGTAGTGGCCTCTGCTTTAAGAATGGAACATGGAGTCAGCTGATCAGTCCTGGGACATGCAAGGACTCTGTAATCTTTGTGGTGGGAAAACAAATATGAAGTGCCTACCTCAAAGGTCTCAGTACTGAATAAAAGTGTTCATTGTTCTTGCACAATACCCAAAACAATTTACCTAGAGATTCAAAGAATACACTTGTGTAAGAAGTATAAGGGTGCCTGCTAATAAATAAATAAATAAATAATAATATCCAATGTTAGGTCTTTATCACCAGGACACCAAAAAGTCACATCACCACCGGGATCACAATCTCGATCTCTAATGTTTTACAAGATACTACTAGTTGACGTACAGTGGCAGCGGTTGAATTATTATATATACTCTCTCCTCACAGGGGATTATTAAGAATCGCCATCCACAACACATTCTGTAAACAATGTGGACACACTAACCTGGGTTTAAAACAGTAGGGTTCAACAACAGATAGAGAACCAGAGAGACTAGAATGCTGGCCTACAAGGGTGGAGGGGTGTTGGTTTATAAAGGTCAGTATGAGTGTGTGCAAAAAATTCAAGACGACCAGGAAATTGAGCAAATACGCTAAATAAATGAATGAATGAATGAATGTGAACACTGCAAATAAATGTGCAAAACATTAACTGGTTAAATAAATAAAATTAAAAAAAGCTAAACATGTAGGGTATTCTAACAGAAAGCTACAGCAACTGCACAAATTACAAGGCCACACAAACATGAACCCCTGCATTTAGCATTCTCTGCTTTTGGTAATTATTTATTAAATGTTTACTGGTAATACAATCTACTAGAACAAGTTATCTAAAATAGTCTGTTAAATAAAAAAAAATAATATTGGTCTTATTTTAAGTTAATTGTTTCAATTGAAATACAAGAATACATGCTTAAAAAAACTTGCATAATATTTCCACAATTCTATATTCCTATAATTCACCTTTGTGCCATTCAGTTTGCTCTCATACCTTGATCAAAAGATGAGGCTGACATCAGTGTGCTAGCACCAGCAGTGGAAGATTTAAATGCCTGCGAGAAACTGCAGGGAAAGCATTTCATCTTCTGCAGAATGCAAACGTAGTCTGGATTTCCTCATTTGATAAAGCCACAATATGGGTGGCCCAGCAGCCCTTTCTTTTGCTAGATTTCCTTCTGCTCCACGGTGTGTAGGCATCGAGGCAAACTGTACCAAATAAATGATCCAGACTAGAAAGAAAGGGCATGACAAGGCTGAATTTCACATTGACAGTGAGGTGTCAGTCCTCAGCGCTATTCCCAAGATGCTGCCTGTACAAAGAGCGTACGCTGATCTGAGCTAGCTAGCCGATCCTCTGCCAATAAATCAGTGGGAAAAAAGCAGTGCAGCTATAGGCTTGGCAGGCTGCATTTAGCTGTACTGTGACATCACACAATTCATGCATGAAGTTCACAGAAGTGCAGTACTATGGGTCATTCCTAACAAAGGAAGCAATCCATTTTCTTATAACAAATTCTCAGTGTTGTCCCCTCCTCCTACCACTCCCACCCCGGCACAGTTTTGGTAGCTGTCCTTTTTCCCCCAGGTCGAGCAAGAGAAAGCTTGAATTAGAAATAGCCTTATCCATATGCAGCACCTGCCGTTCCTCAGAAGCTAGCTGGAAATTTCAAGCCATCTGTGTCATACATCGTTCTCCAAACCGCACTGCAGAAATCAATTCTTTCTCTCACAGAATACAGTGACAAGTAGATGTATGCTTGTTATTGGCTTAAAATAGCAAGATCGCTCCAATCTTTCGTTTTTTTTTTTTTTTTTTTTTACAGAATCAAATACATATTTTCAATATAGATAGTAAAGTCAGAGAATAATAATAAAAAGTAAGACACAATGTGTTTATACTTGTATACATATTTATACTTTTACACAACAGTACTACTAAATATTTTCTGTTTCATTGTTGGAAAGCATGATGAAGATAAGCTAAACTAGAGTCACTCTGTACATCAGATACATTTTTTTTATTGCAGGCTCAGTTTTCTGTCAGTGTGTACTGGACTATTCTGTATTAACAAAAATAGGTAAAATATACTTAATCTATACATTAGTTACATAATATGAATATTGAGTACTAAAGTCAAAAGCTAATGATAGACAAATTATGTTTTTTTAGCCAACTTATTACACCTAGATATCATCACCTATTATGCAAAGTAAAATAATGTTACATATCAAAATAATGTAAAAGGTGAGTATTGTGTATGCTCCTCAAAGATAAACATCAATAAAAGCAGAGCTTGAAATATTTAGCTTAATCAGATTTAAATCCTGATTGTAAACCAGTGCTGGACATAGAATAAGTAAAAGATACTGAAATAAATGTGTGGCCGTAGTTACACCCAGGTTTCCATAGAACACATATGAATTACGCATGATACTTATATTTAATGCACAAAGAATACGCACAGCAATTTTGATGCACAGCTTGAGTTTGAAAGTCATCAAGCTTCTTGTACTTCGCTGGTTCCTGGCATATCAATGGTCAACTGGGAATATACTGCAAGCGGTAGCTCGAGAATAGATCAAACAAATGCCAGGATTTTCAATTAATAAAAAACAATAATTATCTAATCAATCTTTATTTTTTTTTATATAGCGCCTTTCATCATGGACCACCATCACAAACCGCTTTACAAGATACCAGACTAGGGTCTGTGAACTATGCATCAGCGTCTCACCCAAAAGACAGAGCACAAGGAGGTTAAGTGACTTGCTCGGGGTCACACAATGAGTCAGTGGCTGAGCTGTGTTGATTTGGAAAGGGAGTGCACATGAAGACTGAGAAAGGAAGATTTACAGGAAACAAAACCAAAACCAAAAAGAAATAACAGCCTAGTACTAGTGGGAGGAGACTCTGTGAATGCAGTAACTAACGACAATCGACCACAAAGTAGATGTGTTTTATATACTGTACTGTGTATTATAGTGGACACTTTTAAAAGTAAAATAATTTAATTTAAAATTAAATTAGTTACTGAACAGGTTGTTACATCTAAATAATAACAAACAACTGGCAGAGGGCAGGGAAACTTATCACTGACTGCCTCCTGGCCACCAGCTCTCCCAGCCGGTCATTAAACTGTTCACTAGAACAGTGGTTCTCACTGCAAATATTTCCCAAATATAATTTGTTAAAATCGTTTACAAATACATATAGACTACGTTAGGGCTGGGACAATGCATCGAACAGTTGGAATAACCATCAATGGATAAACTAACCATCAATGGTTGAGGAGAAAAAAAAAAACAAAAAAAAAAAGCATGGGTTTATTAATAGGACTGTTTTTTATTAGGCACAGCAAAATTTAAATCTACACTTTTATTCCTTGCCTTTCCTTTGGTTCCTTTAAAAAATAATATTAATAAAAAAAACCCTCCCCACCCACTACGTTTTCAGAATAAGCGTGACAAAAAACAAAAAAAATACTAAGAAGAGACTGGAGGTAGACTGCATTTCAGGATCAGATTTTGCTAGTTAAATTGTCAATTTAATTTAATTTTAAATAATGTGATCAAATGTTTGGAAGTTCGTTTTACAAAAGAACAAAATAGAAAGGTAAAATTTGCTGTTTGTGGTTTTAATGAGCTTCTGTGGCAATACCGTAAGAAAGCACCCGACATAATACGACAGCGTGAACACAAGTAAAAAACAAAAGGAAGCAACACCTTCGGTGACAGCTTATTTAGGATAGAAAATTGATCCAAAAGGTGTCAAAGCAAAAGAAATAACAGGCCTGATAGTGGATGTTGTCACACAAGATATCAGAGCTGTTAGTATAGTAGAGGGAGCTGCGTTTAAAAATCTGATTGCAAATCTTGCTCTGGGCTACGAAATGCCGTCGAAAGAAGCTCCAAAATCATTACTCTGAATCACAAACGTGCAAAGAAAAAGCTTAGACTGGATTTCAGTCAGGAGTGCAATTCAATGTCCAGCACTACTGATGTACGGACAAGCAAGGCACAAGAAGCATCACCTGCCATTACATTAAGCAAAACTGGAAACTCGAGTTAAAAGTATTAGCTACATGAAAATTACACAAGACACACACAGCTGAGTGCAGAAGCAATCAACCAGATAAACACAGAGTTTAAAGTGGCTACAAAGTAATAGCTTGTGGTTATGACAACAAGACCAACGTGTGTAGAGCAATGTGTTTGTTTCTGCAGGCGAGTGTGCTGTGTTACTTTTTGGTAGCGTGACAATTGTGAGCTGTGCAGGGCACAATATAAATCTCTGCATTCAGAAAAGCTTGGAGGATGTACGACAACTCCATACGTTAGCGGCAGCAGGAAGGAGATTGGTTGCACATCTTCAAGCGAGACGGCAACAAGCACTTTAAATAGGAAACAAACAGAAATGCAGTAGTCTTTTGCATTATGAAAAAACGAAGCAGCAGGTCTTCATGAAAACGATCAATAGCAAAAAAATCAAAAAGACCCTTCTAACAATAAACTGGAGATATAAAACAGGTACTTGCAAGCTTTATGTTCTATTATTATTATTGCACTGTCAGCAGACAAAATAAAACAATCACTTGCTGCACAATTCAGAGCTAAATTGAAAAAGGCTTTTGCATAGTAAAACTCTATAACAAATCACAAATATAACCTTGTTAAACAAGGGCACTGAAATATGCAAAGAAGCCCAGAATTACTGGCTCACGCAGAAATATAGCAACAAAGACACCCCCCCATCCAAAAAAAAAAAAAAATACTAATAGTAACCTAAACCTTTCTAAAACATTTTTCAAAAAACCTGTTTGGAAAACTCATGTTGTTTAAAAACAATCATATTCTTGGGTGAAAAATTTAATATATATAATATATATATATATATATATATATATATATATATAGATATATATATATATATATATTCTTTTGGACACTGTGATCGCTTAACATGCGTTTATATGATGTCTTGAAAAATATGCTACTTATTTCATAACAGGTTTTGAGATTAAAATGTTCAGAATTGCAATATATTGGATAGAAAACAAATGATGCACATTGCATATGCTTAAAAAAAAAAGTCTATAGTAATTAAATGGTGTCAAAAGCTGTTGGTGGACTGCATGTAGACTTGACTCGCTACCTGCAAAGGCTCAGCAGTTCTTCAGATGGAAAGACGGCAGGCTCAAGGGTTTCTTGTGAAACTAAATCCCCTTTCACACTGGCACTTCTACCCGGGTTCTGGCTACCTGGGTCACAATCCCGTGTAGTGTGAAACCATGTACCAGGGTTGTACCTGGTATAACCTGGGTCCCAGCGACCCACCTCAGGATGTGGGTTGACAAGCTTTTGACCCGGGTTGAGCGAAACAAAATGCATGACTGCAGACAAAATAAGAAAAAGCCATGCCTGCATGAAGGTTTCACTTCCGCAAGGAACATTTTAGTTTATTCTATTTTGCCATATTTGTGTTGCTTGAGACCATGAGCTAGCTTAGATGGAAGCGTGTGTAACAAGCTGCTTCCGGGGCATTGATACACGCATTGTGCACTTAGATCTGTAACCCAGGTCAACCCTGCTTTATCAAAAGCAGTGTGAAATCACATAGCTGACCCGCAGGACATCGGATCCTGACCTGGGTAAAACATGCCAGTCTGAAAGGGGCTTAAGAGCGAAGCTTGCTTCCCTTAAGCAGTGTCAGTGTTTGTTTTTCAGAAAGTGCAAAGCACTGAATGCCCTCTCACACAGCAACCATAGTAGGGAACAGGGACAAGAAAAAAAAAGCAACTTTAGCTAGCGGCTTGTAGTTCTCGGCAAACTGGTACACTGCTAGTGTTGATGGCATTGATACTCTTTTTCACTGTGGATTCAACCTCATCCATGGTTTTCATGGAAGCCTAAGTTAGCCCAAACTGGTATGCTTCTCTGTAATGTGTCCCTGCTCAGTGGTGCATCACTGAAAAGTATTGTCAGGTTGTACAGCCAGAAAAACTGCTTCAGCCAACAATATTGCAGTTTATTAGAAAGGGCGTTTCAAAACAAATTCTACTTAACAAGATACTCAACTCCGCTAACTTTCAATGGAGTTTTCCGTCTCATCGCGTGCAAAGCATTGTGGTATAGAGAGTTAGGCAAAAAAAATTATATGGAGAGTCAATGGAGGGGTAAGAAATGTTGCTAGTTCTTGCCCTTCTAATAAACTGCAATATTATGGGCTGTAGCAGTTTTGAGTGAGGCTGGATTTTCATTGGTTAAAATATTAGTGTGTTCTCCCATTGGCTAGAAAGGCTGCAGTGTTTTTGGCACAGTGCGTGATTCACAGTTGGAAGCTCCTCTGGTTGATTGGAAATTTGCAGGTCCACACAGCCTTTCGTATTAATGAATAGACAAATTAATGAATTACTAGAGTAATTATCAAATACATTTATGAAGTGACAAACTGACCAATTCACAAAATGACAAATTAATGGCTGAACAGTTTTGGCACAAATGGAGTTTCATAATTTTCACTGGAGTGAATCAGGTAGGGCACGAAGTAGCATAGTCACTGTAACTTGCATGATGTGCACAACTTAAAACATCTGACATAACATCAGTTAAGAGTGTAGGGCTATCTTACTAGGCAGTCGGTATGTAAGTAATCTATAGATGAAGAGTTTATCAATTTTACCAACTGTAACAACTCTTTCAAGGCTAGTTTGTGGTGGAAATAGTTAGCAAAGGCTCATACTGTATTGAAGCCATTTTTAACCAATACAGTATGAACCCCCCCCCCAGCCTATGTTCGTTTTAATTCTTATTGAATTGTTTACTACCCGCTAACCTGATGAGCAGTAATCTATTACAAATGGTAACCTCATATTTTACCCACCGTTTCCTCTGCTGCATCCTTTCCAATCCATGCAACACCCAATGCTAAACTAAGATGTATGCTAAATAATATCGGGCCGCTGTGACTAGCAACTGAAACGAAAGCAAATTATAACAGTAGTTAGCCTAAAATTCTGTGCATATCTTCGTGAAAATGCAAAGGGCACTTTCTCCACACTTTATTCATAAACGAACATCCAGTTTTTTTTTCACCAGACGGTAGAAAATAACGCCTACACCTTTGCTTAAAAAAGCGATGCACAAACACCATAGCAAATTACAGTTACGAGATTGTCATAGCTGGGATTATTGTGTGTGCTTCATTGCACTGAATGGACGCAGCACTTTGACGTCACGAGAATTACGACTAACTTGCCATAGTTATATCTCTGTCAAAGCTAGCATTAGCATTCACCTGAGGGATGCAATCTGCAACGGAACACCAAGAGTTTAGGAATTTGCAACTACCTGACCCTCGGGAACCCACACCCGACCTGACAGTGACCATGTCCCACCATCAGCACCACGCCATTGCCCTAATTCAACAGCAACGGTAACACTGGCCAACTGTCTCAAAACACACAAAGCTTACCTTCTGCCACATCTTCGTCTATGGCACCTTTCACTTGTGAGAAACACCACTGGAAATCATTCCCTCCTCCGACTCCTAAAATACAAGCAATGGAAATTATACCGATTAGGATAATGTTTCGTAACAGTGTCCTTTTGCAGTTCTCTCCCCGAGTACACAGAGAGCGCTGCTGTTTAGGCCCTGCAAATAGTAAGAGGCCTTTCCCGCTCGGGTGTTAAAGTTAATAGCTTGCCTGCCATTGCTTCCTCCGGGAGCAGATCTGGCGTCGCTTGGGGTCCTGCTGAACTGTATTTAGGTGTTTACTTTGGGCTTGCAACAGGGCTGCAGCTGCAGGTGAACGCGATTAAACAGCCAGGAATCAGAGGCGCTGAAGCGGTCTGTGATTTTTTATTTTTCAAAATGGCGCACATTGCAAGTCGACATGATACGATGACGTCATTTAATAGACACTTTAAAAACCCTGCTTAAAAAAAATCATGCCTCCTGAGACTGACTCGTAAGATTATTATTATTATTATTATTAAATTAATAATATTATATTAAATAAAACCATATGTGATAATTACTTTGAAACTTATCAATTTGAACTTTATATAGCTCGAGTTATTTTACACTACCTATGATATATTATTATTATTATTATTATTATTATTATTATTATTATTATTATTATTATTATTATTATTATACTTTCTAAAAATGTAAGAGGAACCTTCTCTACCTCAGTACTCACCTGAACAATAAACGTGTTTGCTGTACCCGACATGCAAAAAATGCATTTATACTGTTTGTTTAAAAAATAAGCTTTTGGACTTTTGGTGCCATAACAAAATAAACAGCAGAGCAAAATGCCTAGAATCTCTGGATCCTGAGCATGAGGCTATACACTGCATGATGCAATTGCGCCCTCTGGTGGATTGGACTGACAATAAAAGTTTGAAGAGCTTGTTCTTTCCTGTTGACGAACTGTAACTATGCGTAACTAATATATTTTTATTGTTTGGTTTGGAACGTAAATGGAACGTCCTGTTATGTATGCATCATACAGCCCTGGGGGACTTGTGTAGAAATAGATCTGCATTTGTAGTTGTGAGGCTTGGTAAGTAACAGTAAGTTTGGATTTAGAAACAAATTAGGCCAGGAATAAAGGATAAAGCTCCTTCATGTGTGTGGGATGGCAACTTCAAATGCAGAAAGCACAAGAAGTGATTAGGTATCAGGAAACAGAACTTGTGTTTTATTTATTTATTTATTTTTAATTCTGTTCCATTGCAGAACCACATATTGGTTTTGGTACTGTCCTTTGTTTAGTCAATTGCCTGTTCTAACCTTTGATCTTATTGCAATTCATATTGTCTAAATCTGATACGTTTTTGCAAAACGTTTACCCCATAACTGCTTTGAAAAGACTCAGTTTGGATCTTTTCCAGCCGTTGCTAACAGAGAATGTATTTTAAACTCCCATTATATTACCTTTCTGTCTGAATTTACTTGATTCAAACCATCAAGACTGCTTGTTATTGAAAGCATTTTAATAATAACATTTCATTTTGCTTCTCAGGCTGACGGTTGAAAGATGTTTTTTCTTCTCATTTCTAATATCCATGTTTGCTATGCCCTGTCAGGAGTAAGGCAGTAAGTTTATTATAGGGTTACGGATACGTTTTTGAATTGACCTTTCACAAATAACTATACAACTGGTAAGAGGAAGTGAAGGAACTAATCGTAGTAAATGAAATGACTTGTTTATGACTTATTGTGCTTGTTGTGGGTGAGTGTATTTTCATTTGAGTTGAGTATTTGCATGCTACAATACTAGACAGTTTGTGCCTTCTGGCTCCTACAGCAGCTGTCAAAGTCAATCAAGGCTGAGGGATAGTACACCAACCCATTCTATTTTTAAATATATTAATACAAACATCATCACCATCATCATCATAAAACCTGAACATGTAATCACTGGCATACTGGAAAAAAAAAGCCAGGACAATTTATTTTTGACTAAATAGTGTGTAAATAAACAAGTCTTTCTTGTTCCATCAGAACAAACCTCATTTCATTTGGACTGTCAGACCTTAACATTCAAAAGAACATGATGTGTCTCCTTTTGGGTATTACATTTGTGTCTTTTGAATTAAATGAACTGGAAAATACAATTGGATACAAATAAAATAATCTAAATGAGAACTGTTCTCTTGGATCATTTAATTTGTGGTTTTCTTTCACAGAGAAAATATTACACTGACACGGGAATATGATCTTTAGACTGCAGTAATCAGCTGATGGTTACACTTTTCCCCAGCATTAAGTAACATGTGTTGATGCCCTGTGTTTTAATGTGCAACCCCAGGATAAACTGATGTTATCCCCCTCTGTTTTACGATTGTTTATTATAGCTTATGTCTTTTTTTGGTTACTAATGCATCCAAGCTCGTTCTTAAAGATGTCATATATATATATACATAACACTTGTTTTCTTATAACAATGTCTTTTGGATGGATTTTATGTGCTGTGTGTTTCATTCATTATATTACTGTCTTCTTTAGCTACACGAATCAAAACACATTACCAGGATGACCAACGACAGCCTTAAAGATGTACTGGCTTTGGGCAAACAACAAATTAAATTGCTAAAGGAAGCCCAATAACGTTTATCAAGTTAAAGGAACATTGATTTACTATCAAGTATTTCAGTGCAATCTGTTGCAGTTGTTTTTTTTGTTCACTTATGAACAGATGGCCAGAAAAAGCTTGTGTTTTATTGTAAAGACCTTTGTTTTTGTTTCTTTCATAAGCAAAGTCAGAAAATATGTTTTTTTTTATTTTGTTAAGTGCATTGTCTGTTTTCGTAAAGTAACACATGCATTAAATAGATCATGTTATTGTGGCTTTATGGTACTATAAAACTAAAACGAATGACCAGTTCTTTGATGAATTGGCAAGCAAAGTATGAGAGTCCAGACGAATGTTCTTTGAGCCATGGTTGGTATGCTTGAAGATTCAATAATTTATAAGTTTGGTTGACCAGTAATTTGGCCATGTTGGCAGAAAATTGCAGTTGTACTATTGGGAGGAGCTTTTGTGCTTCTCAATGAGAACATTGTACAACTAAAGAACCATTGTCTTTGTAGCAGCTCCTTCTTTAACCCTGGTGACTAGATGTGTCTAAAATACTTCTAATAAATAGTTTTCATATGAGGTTAAACAATGCATTCAAGGCTTTCTCTCCTCTCGTCTATGCAAAATCACAGGTCTGGTAGAACCAAATTATACATTTTAGAATGCAGTTTAAATAATAAATGCTCCTAATTATTGGAATAAATTGCTGCATTATTTTTCTTGTCTTTCTCAAGGGGAGAGTTATGACTGCTGCATATTTTTTGTTCGTCTTTCTTCCCAACACTTGGTTTTATTGGAAAAATTAATGATATAAATCCATGTAGAAGAAAATTCACAACGCAGCATCTTACATTGAATGGGAAATGATCTAATATTCAGTTGTTTTTGTGACTAGAATTTCATATAGCGCCAATGGTGATAGTCAACATTGAGGATGTCATACTGGTGAGAGAGACCAAATACAGTAAATGCATCCTCTAGTTATAGACATCACTACTGTATATGACAAGTCATTATTTTTCAAAGTCAACTTCAACTTTATGAATTGTTTATGCAGTCGTTCACTGACAGGCTCCTTGTTGTTTGTCCAAACTGTACTGTGTTTATGTTTATCCTTTTGGATCCAAATGAAATCAATTGTTACAGCAATTACAATTATCATATAGGGGGTGCTATAAGGATAGGTGTAGAGAAAACCATTTTGTGAGGAGGAGCTGAGAGTCCTGATAACTGAGGTCGCTCAGCATTAAAATTTGGAAAAGCCTCAGCCAATATTAGTTATACTACCAAAGAGGCTATGTGGTCCTCTCTAGTGGAGAAAGTCCATGTTGTCGTGTTACCAGGTGGATAGTCAAGCAGGTGATGAAAGGTGAAATTCAGCTATTACCCGTTATATTACCCCTATTACCCGGATGACCTGCGGAGTGAGATGATAACACCTTACCACCTCATCCACTGGCATCCCAGCAATTGCCCAAGTGCAAGGCAAAATCCTTACATCTCATTATAATGTTTGTGCCTGCTTAGTATTCCAGTCCCCCCCCCCCCAATTCTATGCTCTTTTCTTCATTTGAACACATTTTAATATCATTTAAATGGATTAATAATGCCAAAAGTGCTAATTTGATAGCAGGTGCAGAACGGCAGGTAAAGATCTTTCTTGACATAAGCTACATGTTTTGTGGCCGCTAAAGTCACACTTTACGGCAGCTAAACACGCTTTGCGAGTGTAACGCATCGATTTTGGCAATATGGTTGTTTTGCAGCTTCAAGTCACTTTGCACATATCCTTACATCAGCCCCATAATCTACAACATATCACCACTGCCATTTTAGAGTTCAAGTAACAGCATTGTTTATGACCACAAGATGTCAACGATGAGCAGCAGAGACCCAGTTTTGTTCATTCAACTGTGTACATCTAATGTGGAATTGTACAATATAAACATTTCTTTGGGTTTACAAGCCACAATTTCATCCTAAATGAAGTTGTAGCTAAGGGAATGCGACTCTAATTAAGAATATTATACAAACACATTCTTATCTTTTATTGAATTTAGCCCTAAGAGCTGGGTGGGGAACTTCATTAATGCATTAGTGCATCACCACTTGGGATTAAATCCAGTTTAGGTCTCAAGTGAGGACTAATTTGAGACTGTTGTACAGTATGGTCTCAACTGTGCTCTCAGTAGACATCAGTTGATATGCAAAACATATGTAATAATAATAATAATAATAATAATAATAATAATAATAATAATAATAATAATAACAATGCTTGGCAAATGCTAAAGATTAGATGTGCATGAAGAGGCCTGCATGTGGGCCAATGTGAAGAAGACACTGCCTGTGCTTGCAGTGCAATGTAGAGTATTAGATGGGCCATTAGCAAGTGACATTATACACAAGCAAGATTATACAATAACCCAGAACTATGATAGAAGCAGGGGTGAAATCCTGCCGGTACTCATCGGTACTCTGTACCAGGACTACGATAGAAGCAGGGGTGAAATCCTGCCGGTACTCATCGATACTCTGTACCGGGACTACGATAGAAGCAGGGGTGAAATCCTGCCGGTACTCATCGATACTCTGTACCGGGACTACGATAGAAGCAGGGGAGAAATCCTGCCGGTACTCATCGGTACTCTGTACCGGGACTACGATAGAAGCAGGGGAGAAATCCTGCCGGTACTCATCGGTACTTTGTACTGGAACTTATTTTGTTGCCAGTACTGGGTTCTGGGATTTATTTAATCCGCTTTTCATCCGACACGGATGCATTCCATCCACTCACACAGTCCACTGTTTCTCAAGTGCGCTTTCATTCAGCACAGTTAATGTGTTAGTCATGTTTTTACTAGCTGCGATTCGCTACTACTAACGTCAGTATAATCACTGCATGTTGATTGGCTAAGCTTTCATTCTGATCAGATTTTATTTTGGCACAAATCTCCACCTATTTAGCTTTTTGTCAGTGCTCATTCGTTGATGAACGACAGAAGAATTTCGCAGCGCAATGTGGAAACAACGGTGTGGAGCAATTATCATTATTGTGAAGTAATTATTATTTTCTTTAGTGTGGCGGAGAAGCTATCTGAAATATTCGAAACGAACATTGCTGCATATGAATTTGAAGGCAAAAATCCACGTCAGTGTTTGCCTTAAGTACATAGTTGATAAATATTAGAAATATGTCATAGCACGTTTTTCCTTGCACCAATTTACCACATTGCCAGAATTTGCTCAGTAACATAAAAACATGATCAAAGTACAGCTTCAAATTTTGGTGAGTGAGTCAGAGTCGGGATACAGGTGAAGGTGTGCTTCACGCTTTTCAAACACTGGCCCAACATACAAGGTACATGTTAAGCATAGTGATCAATGTTTTGTTTTGTTGCGACCCAGTTTAAAGTTAAATGTGAGTTTTTACTTATGTGAACATCTAAAAAAAAAAAAAAGAAGTAAACCAAAGTAGTGGTAATAGTTCATGAAAATGTGTCTTTTGTCACTTGTGCAGAAACACAATACCAGGGGAAAAAAAACAAAAACAAAAAAACCCTAAAACCTACTTTTATACTGTTTCTGACTGAAAAATCTTTTTCTGGAGTAGATCATGGTAAGTAATTGTAGGTGAGTACCCAGGGTCTGGGAAGTATGGGGATGATTTCAGAAAATACTGTGGAGATTAAAATGGTCAAGTACATCATTAGTAGTAGTAGTGCCTGTTACATAATACATTTCAGGGGTGTTTTAGCCACTATTGCACTTTGTTTGACTTGGACCTTTTTGTATAATTTTTTCATAGCAGTTGTTTTTTTTTAATACCAATTTTTATAAACTAATCCCTTTTTAGGATATCTTGAAACACAACTCCCCCTCTACAGCAGATACTGCATAGTGTAATATCTCTTAATGCTTGTCATTTAAGGTTTAAATTAAGTGTTATATTACAGTACATGACTGAGTGATACATGCAGAAGGGTACAAAGCCTTCAATATTTTCAGTGTCTTTGTTTATGTTGAATTTGGTTATAACTGATCAGTTATTTAAGGCTTATTTTGTATTTCTAAATGTATCGTGTACCAATATGCATACTTTTTTTTTTATAACGTATTTACTCATTGGCACTCACATTGTTTCATTTTTTTAAATGTTTACATATGAGTACCTGCACTTTTTTTGTTGAGAATTTCACCCCTGGATAGAAGTGTTACATGGGATTTTACATCACATCCCAAGAGTTTGACAGCTGATCCAAGCAAATCATTTGCGATAGCGGGTCATTTTTCACAGAAGGCCTGAATTAGATATATAATTAAACAGTGTTATATGCCTTGAAATATGATGGCTATAATTGCTCATGAAAACCTTTTAGAGATATCTAAAAAACACAGAATAAACGCCTGAAAAGAATCATTTAGTTTGATCCAGGATGTTTTTTTAAAGAGTTGCTATGATATAGAAAGCATCAGTACCTATAGAAATGGGGTTTTATCTATGACACCCTCACCCCATATGTTTTCTTAATGTGTATGTGTCAGATACTGTAAAAACAGATACTGGCATTAGGATCCCTCAAGTCTGTTTCTATGGAATGTACTGGAGGTGTTTTGTAAGTAATTTTCTCTTTTTATCTTGCATTTTATTTTGTACTGCAAATGTCACCCAGAGGAGCTCATTCAGTGCTTTAAAAGTGGGTTAAACTTAACCTTCACATTGGCCTTTATTGCAGCTGGTCTGCATTCTATTTACACAAATTAGACTGCATGACTTCAAACTGTGCAAGTTGAAAAGGGAGTTCATGGGCTCAGTTTGCTGCTCAGTGCTAGACAAAACAAGCCAGCGAGATGAGCTGCTGGAGTGCCCTTATATAATGACCTTTTAGTAAAAGTATGGGTGAGGGTTTTCTGTCTAACATTTTCAGTGTCTGTTTCAAAACGTGCAAAATCTATTCAGTACTTTTAGATTAAAAGCTGGTTGCCTTTCTCCTAAATTATTTTAAATAAGTGAACTTGTTAATTACTGGTGTGAAATTTATTATTTCCACACTGGTGTGTGTGTGGAAATAATAAATAATAATATGAATCATAATAATGATAATATTGATAATAATATATCACTTTCATTTAAAGGTCTGCTGTGATTACTACTTCAGTGAACTGATATCACGCTGCACTATGTGCTTGGCCACCATATGCAGTTAAATACAAATGTGGTAATGTCAATGGGCAAGTGGTTTTAGTCATTGAATTTAAGCTTTGGCATTTTCCATGTATTACAGCTTTTAGTTTAATGCTTTATTTAGCTAAAACATTAATTATAACTTTAAATATTGATGAGAAATGCTGCTGTGAACCATTAGCTAACAATGTCACCTTAAATCTTTTTTATGACCTGTGTTTAGGGAAAACAAAATCAAGTGGAATTGAATTGAACACTTAGCTAATAAGTACAAACAATATACCAATTAGATATTAAACTGGATCTAGAACTGTTAATGCCTCAGTCATATGCTTTGTTGGAATTACCTGCTCAAAAAAAACCCCAAAAACAGCTAGCTTTAATTACACGTATGCAGCATCTTTGCTCTCATAGACAGCTGCAAGAATATGGGTTCTTAACCACACTTGCATTGTTGAATGACAAAGTGGAGAGGACATCTTCACAAACTCTGAAATCTGAGAAAATGGACAGGCTTGAAGGCGGGCAGAATATGGAGCAGATGCACATGGCTAGTTCACCGAACAACTCTACAGCCCCAGGCACAATACAGTAGGGAGCACAGTGCTTAAATAAGCCCCTTGAGCCCCTTCAGGCTAGAATCTCCATAGTGGCCTATTCAAACAGATTGGAGATAGAATGGGAGAGCAATGCTAGTAGATGGTGGTTAAGTTTTTGACATATCTTTTAGGCAAAATAGTGACACTCATCTGCAAGAATCAACCAGTGAATTGTCTCATATCCCCAAAGCTATCTAAGGAAGGAGACTGTAGAGATGGGCCCCTGGGTTTTGCTTCAATATATTAGGGCAATTGCATTTAATTATTATTGATCTTAATTAGTATATTTACTGGCAGTGGTTTCTTTCTTTCCTCAATGCATTATTAATACAACTTGAAATTTTCTTGTTAAGCTTGAAAGCTTTTGAATTCCCCAAGGAACATTAAAGTAAATTAAAGTATATTGTTGTAGTGACAATACGTATACTGGCCTTTGCAGTAGATTATGAAGGATACGCCTCTCCCAGGAAAGGAGCCGTGCTGAATAAACCTGCTGTTTTGGGAGTAAAGCAGAAGAAATATCTGGAGCTAACTGAATAGAACAGGTATGAGGATAAAGCCAGGTTCACAAGTTTCCCAGAAGTAGTGAACCTGGTTGTGGGGTCAGCATGAGAAGTACATACTTATCTGAAAATCATCTTTGTAATTTACTGGCAGTGAGCCAATTTGACATGCCAAAGCTAGGTAGGAAGCACAGTGGCTGCACACATGTAGAATGAGATTACAGCCCTTAAACTAAAGTAAGGTACTGTTCTAGTCATTTATTCCATGAACAACCTTTTTTTTCACTTTTTTAAAATCTCTACATTGAATGAATACTTACTCAGTTGGGTGTAGTTTCCCTAAACAAGTGCGGTAATGAGTTTCACAGTAACATAAAATGACAGCCATACTGTACAAAGTTGTACGACCGTTTTGTCTAAAAGAGCTATTCAGATAACCAGGGTGTTTTTAAAGATACATGCATGCAAAAAAAAAAAAAAAAAACACTTCAAAAGGCTAACTTAAAATAAGTTTAGCTTACTAAAACTAAAAATCAGCTGAAAAATTAGCAAAGAAAAAAGATGAAAGAGAAATAAAAATAGAAGATGTCACCTCATTATTGCTTTACATTTATAATGTGTATTCTGTTAATTAGTATTTTTTAAATGTACTATGTAGGTAATATATTACAACAACTTAATAGCATGCTTAAGACTTTTTAGATTCTACTTAGAACATCTCAAAACCCACCTGTTCTCTCTTGCTTTCCATGCTCTTTAAGCCTGGTATCTGCTATTAGCTGCTGTGTTGCTGCTACTATTTCATGTATTTTGCTATTATCATGTATTATGCTCTTTCCACTGTATTTAAAGTATTATGGATTTTTCTTGTTGTTACTGCATCTTGTAAAGCACTTTATGATGGAGGTCCACTATGACAGGCACTACAGAAAATAACTATTGATTGATATTTCCTAAGTTTCCACATGAACTGCTGTTTCAAGGATTGCTCATAGACATATGAATCCATTTGTAGGATGAATCCATTTGTTTAGTTGAAGCAGAGATGGTGACGTGGGGTTAGCTTCACGTGAATAATGTATTGCTTCATAACAGGAATAAACTGAACACAAGCTGTGTGTGTATATTTTCATACTGTGTGTGTATATTTTCATACTGTGTGTGTATATTTTCATACTGTGTGTATATTTTCATACTGTGTGTGTATATTTTCATACTGTGTGTGTATTTTCATACTGTGTGTGTATATTTTCATACTGTGTGTGTATGTTTTCATACTGTGTGTGTATATTTTCATACTGTGTGTGTATATTTTCATACTGTGTGTGTATGTTTTCATACTGTGTGTGTATATTTTCATACTGTGTGTGTATATTTTCATACTGTGTGTATGATTATCTGTAGAGAACTTCTTTATCCAATTGACACAGCATTAGAGGATGTTATATAACAATGTGTCTTTGTACTTGGCTTTTTGATTTAGACAAACAATGCATTAGCAGTTCATATGGTAGTAGTAACATCTTTAATTAACCTCTCTGTGTGTGTATTTTTGCATAATACGCTCAAGGCAAAAACATTTTTTTTTTTTTTTTTTTATGAATCTCATAGATATATCTACATTTAATCTGTTCAGTCCCTGCATATACAATGATGAGATTTGTAGAGTAAAATATGGGCATTGATGTACAAAAATAAATACACACTTTCTCTAAGCTTCAGACGTGTAGCTGGGAGTGCTGTAAGTTTGTATGTTTTAATAAGAATGATATTGCTTACATAATAATAATGCAATATCTTTATATAGCACCTTTAATAGTGGACCATCATCACGCTTTACAGAGGTAGGCTGTGAACTGTGCATTATATGCAGAGTCACTTACAATAGGACATTGATTTAACATCAGTGTTTGAACCGGTGACCTTTGGTTATAAGCCCTAAACTTTAACCACTGGACCACACTGCCTCCTGCGAGCAGATGAATATCCTTTATCATTCAAAAGAAGAGGAGTGACCGATTAATGCCCAGTTTACAGCCATCAGTATCTATGAAGTGGAAGGAGTTGAGTGTTGTCCTGTGATGTACCACTCTGTGGTTGGCCTACATACCCAGCATGCAGCACTGTCCAAACTCCTTCACACTAAAGTGTACTAAAATAAGAACTCTATGGAAAGTTTATAAGGAAAACATTGTGTATTAATGTATTTATAAAGGAAGGCCTATCAAATAATATTTTTCTAGACACATTAAAAAACATACTAGTACTGTCAATAATAATAACAGTAATCGCCACAAAAATATAAAAACCAATTTTGCACACATTTGCAAAGTAAAAAAAAAAAAAAAAAAAAAAAAAAAAGGACAAAATCTTAACAACAGATGGCAGTATTCAGACAAAGAATGGAAATATCTGATGTAAAACAGCTTTAAATTCTGTCAGTTGCTTTATTACAGACCACAGTGAATATTTCTTAGAGCTTCAACAAAGCAGTTGTAGGAGACAAAGTTGAATCTGTATTTCTGTGATAAAGAATTATGACAACAGCTTCACATAATTGTTATTTACACTGATAAGTATATTTATGCATGAGTTTGTTTGCTCAGTTATTTATTTATACATCTTGCAACTTGCATTTTTTCCTAAAAGCCCCATACATTCCCTACTGAATAATGAAATAAACCTTGTGTTTCTGTAATGACAGTGTATCAGGAGAAACAAGCAGAAATATTAATGAATATTCACTATATAAAGTAAATCAATATGCCATTACAATAGAATACATGAGCCTTAATCATGAAGTGAAGGAAATATGAAGTGAAGATATTTAAAAGAGACTGGTATATATCGAAATAAATAATGAGAATTAAAATACAAATTAAATTTCCTTCTCTGAGAAGTGATGGGAGATTAGAAATGTCTAGACTTTTTAAAGTTAAAATGTCTGTTGCAGTATAACAAATTATATTGATACTCATTAGTATTCAGCATTGAGTGTTTGCAACTCTAAGGGGTCTTCATGCATTTGTAGAGTTTGTGTATCAACATCACCCCCATGCTCTCCGTACATTTTAAATATTGTGAATGTTAACTGATGGGCAAACTGTCCTGACCAAAAAAAAAAAAAAAAAAAAAAACACCTTGCTGGTAATAATGTGCGTAGGTGGAGGTTGAAGAGGTTTGAATGACAAGAGGGGGCTTTTGCAGTGAATAGCGCCTATAAAGCAGATACATTATATGGAATCTTGAGTGTGGAAGAGTTCAATAACAAAACTCTACATTTGAAATATAACCCAGTTGAATACCATGAGCTCATGTTCATTCACAATAAACAATCCCATTTTGATTCAAGTTTTTAACCCAATAGGGTAGAGAATGGCAACATTGATCCCAAGGCTGACAATGGTTGGAATTTATGTGTTGCTGTCTGTCTGGAATGGAAAATCTGTCCAAAAAAAAAAAGGACACTCTCTCTCTCTCTCTCTCTCTCTCTCTCTCTCTCTCTCTCTCTCTCTCTCTATATATATATATATATATATATATAGAGAGAGAGAGAGAGAGAGAGAGAGAGAGAGAGAGAGAGAGAGAGAGAGAGAGAGAGAGTCTCCTCCAGTGAGAAATCCCATCGAAGGAGGAATTAAGACAGCAACTCCCATTTCAATGAAGTCCAAAGCCCCAAGGAATTCTGAATAACAGCAATGGTCTTTATTTAAACATATTTAAAACCATGGTAAACCAAGGAAGGAGCCACCTCTCTCTAAATAGCACGAGTTACAGTCATTATAAGTTCCAGGTGGTCATTCACTCACACGTGCTACAAATCAGCACTAACGTTTGTTTGGGGATAGCAATCAACACAAAACATTTTACAGCTATCATAGAATTTGATTATTCTTACAATTAGAGTTCAAGAACATCAAATTGCATTCCTCATTCCATCCAAAATGACTCTAACATTTGGAATATAGATGTCCAGTGTGCCTCTCAAAAGAAAGCAATCAATTGGTCTATTACTGCAATCAAGTTATTCATTTAAAAAATGAACAACAATCATTAGAATCTATACATTTTCACACTGTTAGACACAATTTATACAATTCAAATTCAGAAATATAAAAGTCAGTTGCACATTAAATCGTAGTAGTTCTACTGCTTATGGTTCAAACGCCTAGTACGCATTTCTTAATAAGGGACAGGAATCATTGTTACTGAATTGTTACTTTCCAATGTCTCAATTAGTATGATCCATCTAATAGCACATAACATTTAACTTGCATTGGCAATGTAGTCAATGCAATTTAAACTAGGGGACACAAATTCAACTCCACATTCAGTCCAAATGGTTCTAGCGCTTGTAATGCAAGTATCCAATGTGACTCAAAGCAGAAGGAGGTTAGAATGCCACCCCGAGTAAGGACAGTGACCCTCTCCACCCCCACAAAATCTTGGTTATTATTTCTAATTGCCACTTTATGTTCAGCAAGACATCATTTTAAATCTCTTTTTTTGGCCCACGTATACCTGTCCACACGGGCATGTCAGCATGTAAATTACCCCATTGGTATTACAATTAATAAAACCTTTCATTTTTAGCTGCCTTCAAATCTTGCTATGTGGAAATAAATGGCTCATCAAAATTGTTCTTATGTTCCTGACTCAGAGAGGTGTTTGTAAAGAAATGCTCAGGATTTGTAAGTAAAATCTTGGCTGCTAATTTGCGAGCTGCGTGCTTCACTTCAAGCTCTGACCGGTACCAGATAATCTGGCAAACAAGAAAACCAGATGATGATCATCCACGATTTATTATTGACTGTTTTGTAATCAAGACAACTAGCATCTACATCAGATGCCACTACAGAATTGCAGTGATTGTGTAATGTGAAAATATGCAAGAGTAATCATTCAATAATGACTTATCTGATTTAGACTAACAAATAAGCTAAAAAAAGAGTTTTCTAACATTCATTTACTGGTTGGTATAAATGAGCTTCATATATAGTGAATATAGTGTTATGTCAGATGATCAATTCCACTATTACACTAGTGTAGCATTTAAAAAAGGAAGTTGAGTTTGAAATCTAGTGCAGCATTATTAAGGATTATTTATGTGTTGATATGTACAGTACGTGGTATAAGTATCCATGTTAGTAGGAAATGAGCCGTAGGGTACATAACATAAGAAATACTGGGAACAGGGAGAGGCCACAGCCTATGAAAAATCTTTCTTTTACTGTTCATAAGTTTTACCAGGATCGCATTTAATTGCTTCTTGCATGAACCCGGTGTCTGAACCCTACAGCCCTCCCAGATCCACACATTTATTATTACCAGAGTGAAAACATTACCCTCTAACTAAGTACTCTGAAGAATCTGAAGTAGTAACTTGACATGGCAACTATACAATTCAGTATTTTTATTTTAATCCGTGATTTTAATACAAATTACTTTTATGTTTTACTTGTCCTCATAGCTCATACCTTAGATTTGCTAAATTCACTGGTTTTCAGTTCATGATTGCTCATTGAGTAGACAGGAATGTTGGTCCAAATAAGGGGAACGTCTTCCAGGGCTGGAACATGGAACTGTTTCACCAGGTCAGCTCTGCCCGGTCTGCTGGGTCTCTCAAAATGAATCCTATAGCTGAAATTAGTATTATTTTTAGGTCTGTGCACTAAACTGAGAATCATACTATATTGTGGTAAATGAGTTTGATGCTATGTAACTGGTGATTTAAGGGCAATATGCTGCTTTTAATACTCTTGCCTTGCAGTCTAATCAAGTCCTCTTTATCATGACTGAGTTTCTATCTACATTATCGTTAAAGATACAATTAAGGACTAATCGCACAAATCTTCGATTCTGTAAATCATTTGGGGGCTGCTGGTTTCAATTGAATTTGTTTATTACTGGAGCCATTAAGAGCAGTATGTGGTGCCAATATGAACAGCACTTAATGTTGTTTTTTATGTTCTTGACTGATGCCCAGATTTTATAGGGGATCATTATCAAATAAAATGAGCTTTAACCAAACTTGCATCCCTTTTATCTTGCTCTCTTTTTTTAAAATTATTTTTTTTTTAACTGTACAGCTATCATTTTCAGAGAGATATTGTATTTGGCAAATGGTTAACCTATATTCACCATGGGCTATATTCTCAAAGCTCTTTAATCCAAATCATTTTAGTGCATTTCTTTCAGAAAGTCAAATTTCACTAATAAAGTTAGTAAACCTGAAATAAACAACTTAAATAATTTCAGTAAAATACCTAAAAAAGTTATGTGATTTTTTTTTCTTACATTGCTTTTAACTGTTGGCAAAACCATTAATAATGTCGCTGAAATTGTTGGAATTGAATAAAAAGGAAAACTGAGCAATTGTTTCTGCCAGACTATTGTACTAGAAAGGATTGTTGGAACTTTATTTTTATAAGTGAAATAGCATCATAGCACCAAACCTCCCTTTTACAAAGTAAACACATATTTAAACCAGACCAAGCAGATGTATGAAGCAGGTCTCTGGACACTAACAGTCTGCTGGGCTAAATCTCCAGAAGCCAAGTAAACCACCTCCGAAAGAGGCTGGAGAAACACAATCATCGTTAAGAGAAATATAAAACAATTGATGAAGGCAGATTGCATTCCATGAGGGCTGTTCTATTAAGAAGAGGGCTGTTCTATCTTCAAAACATGAAGGAGAATAAAATGGTTTAGCTGTCAGGATCATTAGCTGTCTGATCAGGATATTAAGCCCTCTAGAGACCTCTCTCTTAACATTTCTGAGGTTTGGTCAAATGACAGTTTTTCTTCCTTTAAAAAAAAACAAAAACAAAAAAAAACCTCAAAAAGTTATTCCATTTAACATTGATGCCAAATGGGCCATGAGAGTTTGCATAGCATACCATTAAATGGGCATAAAATCATTGATGCTGCTATATACGCTTGATTTTATTTATTTATTTTGTTAATATATTGAATCCTAAAAAGGTCTGTAGATTTCACGTCAATCAAGCAACAACTGTTCCCTGATCCAAGAAAAAAAATATATATATATATATATATATATATATATGTGTGTGTGTGTGTGTGTGTGTGAAATGTTATTTTGTTTAGTTTTTTCTAGCTATAATAGGGCATTGAAGGCAAACCCACTGGAAAGTTTCGATTGATAGCATGAAAGCACAAATGCATTAAACTCACATGAATCAAATATTAATTGTAAATCTTAAAAGCTAAGTTTAATGATTTGACCTACAACGACATTATCATAAAACATTTAAAATGACTCACTAAAATCAAAAATTAATTTTATTCAAGGTACCTAAACTATGCAAGTGCCTATCCATAAATTTGGATGATGAATTGCGTCAGCATCTTATCCCCTAACACAGAGGAAGACATTTTTCAATAAAAAAAAAATATATATATATATATATATATATATATATATATATATATATATATATATATATATATATATATGATATATATATTATATTATATATATGGTATCTAGAAAACATGACAAAGTCATTAACCATAGCTGTCTAGTGTGTACATGAGTTTTTTATGGTATTGGAGTGCGGGACAGACAGTTCCGTTTTGATTTTGTTATTTTTCCTTTCGCACACATGTATTGTTGTTATGGTTATGAAACTTAAGATCTAGGCTTTGAGTTTGTAGCACAGGTCTCTCACATCTCTCTCACTGCAATCTCACTGGCTCCAGATCATCTCTCACATCTACCTCACTGCAATCTCATTGGCTCCAGATCATCTCTCAAATCTACCTCACTGCGATCTCACTGGCTCCAGATAATCTCTCACATCTACCTCACTGCGATCTCACTGGCTCCAGATCATCTCTCACATCTACCTCACTGCAATCTCATTGGCTCCAGATCATCTCTCAAATCTACCTCACTGCGATCTCACTGGCTCCAGATCATCTCTCACATCTACCTCACTGCAATCTCATTGGCTCCAGATCATCTTTCACGTCTACCTCACTGCAATCTCACTGGCTCCAGATCGTCTCTCACATCTATCTCACTGCAATCTCATTGGCTCCAGATCATCTCTCACGTCTACCTCACTGTAATCTCATTGGCTCCAGATCATCTTTCACATCTACCTCACTGCAATCTCATTGGCTCCAGATCATCTTTCACATCTACCTCACTGCAATCTCACTGGCTCCAGATCATCTCTCACATCTATCTCACTGCAATCTCACTGGCTCCAGATCATCTCTCACATCTACCTCACTGCAATCTCACTGGCTCCAGATCATCTCTCACATCTACCTCACTGCAATCTCATTGGCTCCAGATCATCTTTCACATCTACCTCACTGCAATCTCACTGGCTCCAGATCGTCTCTCACATCTATCTCACTGCAATCTCACTGGCTACAGATCATCTCTCACATCTACCTCACTGCAATCTCACTGGCTCCAGATCGTCTCTCACATCTATCTCACTGCAATCTCATTGGCTCCAGATCATCTCTCACGTCTACCTCACTGCAATCTCATTGGCTCCAGATCATCTTTCACATCTACCTCACTGCAATCTCATTGGCTCCAGATCATCTTTCACATCTACCTCACTGCAATCTCACTGGCACCAGATCGTCTCTCACATCTATCTCACTGCGATCTCAATTGTATTTGATAGGTATGAAATTGGAAAGGGGTTGGGGGATGACCGTTCTAATAATCTAAACAGGAATCTAAATACTATTGATATTGCTGGTGTTTCCTACTAGTAGTGATTTATTTAACTGCTTCTTACACTCAGTAAAAACAACAGAAATACAGCGGGGAAAAGGTCAACGAAAGAGCAGAGTTTAAGATAATTTAAAAGTAATGGCTATTATAATACATTATAGCCCAAGTTAGCCCCAGCTTGCTGTGTATATATATATATATTATATATATATATATATATATATATAAATTTAGTATATATATAAATTTAGTGTTCCTAATTATTTTAGCCCCAATGTTCTCCCCAATTTGGAATGCCCCATCTTTTTTCCATACACAGATCAGGAGACCTGAAGGTTTAGTGTCCGTCCTCCGATCCCACAATCAAACCAGTTTCTTCTTTGCACTGGAGAGCGGATGTCAGCAACCTACTGACCTCTGGAGGAGAGAGGCCAACCCTGCAGGTGTCCACCTTTGATTCACTGGGTGTCTGAACAGCAGGGTTCGCTGTAGCGTGATGAGGAGAAACAGTCCCTGCCAGTTTTGCCTCCCTAACCCAGAGCCAATGTGACGCTCCCTTCAGAATCCCCAACATTATACTCTTTTTTTTAAAGAAAAATTTGATTAAAATGTGTCATTTTAGAAGTAGAGGACTTCAATCACAGTAGAAAATTGCATACTGTATGAGTACATATTGCTTTGAGCAACAACAAGACAAAAAAAGCCTTTCTCAGAAGTAATCTGTATCCTGAAAATATAAATGAGCAATCATACAGAAGAAGGGAGAATGAAAATCCATATCTAAAAAAACATTTGTACAGCTATAGTCGGGATATTTCTGACGGTTGGGCAATATATATATATATATATATATATATATATATATATATATATATATATATATATATATATATATATATATATATATAATAATATGAGTCTTCATATCTTCTCCTGATTGTATTAAAGAACTGTAAACTCTCAAAAATGATATTACTTTGCAAAGTATGTCTGCATAGTTATCTACTGAACATGATGGATAGCTCATCAAGACATGATTTGATTGTTTTTTTGTTTTGTTTTTTTTTTGCCAGTAGATGAGAGCAGTGTGTGTTATTTAGTAGTACTGTGTTACCAATGACTGGATCTATTGTTTCATGTTAGAACATTGTTGGATGAAAGCATGGGAGACACAGAAAGCATTAGGGATATACCGTTTAGCATTAGTATGTCTGAACTGAATTTTGTAATCACAGTTTTTGGAAGAAATTGTCAGAATTGGGGTCAATTCCTTTTTTTTTCAATTCCAGTTCTACCCATAAATATTCAATTCCAACTCCAATTCCAAACTTCAATTCCAATTCAATTCCAATTCTATTGCCTTCAATTCCAATTCAATTCCAATTCTATTGCCTTCAATTCCAATTCAATTCCAATTTTATTGCCTTCAATTCCAATTCAATTCCAATTCCATTGCCTTCAATTCCAATTCCAATCCATGAAATAATACAAATTAGTGTAGATTCATATAATAACTCGCATTCATATGATATGTACATCTTTCCTCCTTTCTTGCAATTGTTCTTAATATGGAAATCAATATGATTAACAGTAGAATTATGATATATGGTATTATCATATTGTACATGTGTATATCCATCAGACCTGGGACAAAGAGTTGTAAATATGGTTTGTGAAAAGTAACAATAATTTGAATATAATTAAATACATTTTACAGAAATTAACTATTATTTGGAAAATAATTAAATACAAATTATAGAAAGTATTATTTGAAAATAATTTAGTACATTTTGCAGACAAATTATTTTTGAAAATATTTCAATTCAGATTGCAAAAGCTATTATTCAAATAATATTTAAAGACGGTTTGTGAATTATTATTTAAAAATATTTTGAAATATGAGTAAAGCAGTTGAAATGCTTTAAACTCTTCAGAAATATGTAACACACAGTTATTAAAGCCTCATTATTAGTATGCATTGTAAGAAGGGTGAGACCTGGGGCTCGCTTCTGTATCAGGAGACTCGTATGTGTAAACACGACAAGTCTTTCCACCACTTCTCGCCTCCGAACACCATGGCTTCTCCTGTGTTTCTATAAACCTGGCGGATCTTAATTGCTCTCGTATTTGAATACGACGGAGTCTAGAGTGACGTATTACCTGGTAAATACGCACTGCAATTTCGAATGGTCTGGGAAATTGCATTGACGTGATAAAACTATTTCTGTAGGAGACATACTACTGTATTAAATGTCCTAAAACTAATTTTCAACTAACCTTTATGGCTGTAACTGTATATATACACATATAATGCAGTCGTTTGGAAGTGCACTATTCACACAGATTGTATTACATAGCGTTATAGTTAAACAGATATATAACCATCAATCAATCAATCAAATTGTATTTTGTATACCGCCTTTCAAGGAGGGCCACCTTTACAAAGCGCTTAACATTAAAATAATTCAGTACAACGGAAAGATATAAAAAAAGATGACAAGCAATAAAAATATAATACAAAACCTAAATAAAAATATAATACAAAACCTTAAAAAAAGATAATACAAAACTTAAATGAAAATATAATACAAACCCTAAATGAAAATAGTGAGTAATAAAAAAATAATATCCACCATTAGTAATTACACTTGTCAGAACACACGTGACACATTTAACAATTTAAATAAAATGATATTAATTCTAGGGAACGTGATGTGTGTTTGGAGACGAGGAATGATGGACTCAGAAGAAAATGGTAGGAAAAAGTAAGAATTTTAACAACCCAGCTTACAAATGCTGTTCGATGAAGCTGAGAATAATAAGGAATTGTTATTTTCAAAATTGAACAACAGAATAACTTTTTCAGTAAAAAAAAATAAATAAATAAATGAATGGGCAGAGACAGCAAATAAAATGCGTGCTGTTGCTGCTGAGCGGACTATAACGTGGGTGCAAGCAAAAAAGAAATAGACATATTATGGTAGCTTAACCTGTAAAAAAACAAAACAAACAAACAAAAAAAAAAAACCATCAGCAGTGGAGATGTATCTGCAGAAGAGAGAGTCGTGCACATTTTGGGATGTCTACCACTGGTGGTGGGCCAGGTGGATGTGACGCTTTGCCATCTCATGTCCCAACTGTGAAATCATTAAATATAATGCGCACACATCCTCGGCTGAAGTTTATTTTTGCTGATGCTCTCTGTCGCTGTAGTTGTCTCTGCCGATGTCTTAAATAAACCCCATTCATTAAATGAGCCATGTTTGTCCACTTTCACAACCCGTACACTCAGAAAATCCACCTGTCGTATTTTTTATGGGAAATCAAGTGGTATCGGTGGAATTCGGCAGGCAATATTGTAGGCAGGAGCATCGCACAGGGCAAGGCAATCCACACACAGGCGGAGGGCGGGCTCGAACCAAGGACCTCTCGCACTAAAGCATAGCGCTGATACAGCTGTACAAAAATAAATAAATAAATAAATAAAAATCATCCTACATAGGTTTCTTTATGGACGCTGGTGTCATACATTTTCTGTAATACGCATGTTGTGCTTATAAGTTATATCAGTTATTTGACTACGCTGTGGCGCTTCAAGTCAGTAGCATTTCCCATTCCCTTTTTACTTCTGCTGTGTTGCATTTTCCCCTTTCATACACTTCTTCTTCACCAGCAGATTTCTATCAGATATTTTTGTTTACTATTCAGGGATTGGAGTCTTTATAGACTGTGCATATTTATGTAGAAGTGTTTGTCAGTCAATAAATCAAAAGTCAATGGATTGCAATTGGAACTGTGTTTGGATTTGAACAATTGATACAGGGTGTTGAAGAAAGTGCTTTTGGCTACAACAATAAAATAAGACTTGCAATGGGGGTGAAAAAACTATATTTTAACTTGAATATTTAAAGAGAATTAAGGAGACACAGAAGCACTGTATTGTTAACCTGGGATTTCAACTACATGTGAATGATCTTTCAAGTGATTT
Organism: Polyodon spathula; assembly: GCF_017654505.1. Taxonomy (NCBI): domain Eukaryota; kingdom Metazoa; phylum Chordata; class Actinopteri; order Acipenseriformes; family Polyodontidae; genus Polyodon; species Polyodon spathula. Next base: position 4,541,876 of record NC_054543.1, read on the forward strand.
AAATATCATTTAAGAGTATAATGGAATTAGTGTGATTATAGCATACATTATTGACACCACTAAATTCAAAATACATTGATTATCATTACAGCACAGTGGAAAATGAAGCCCAACTGCCTGGTTCTAATGTAATTGCATGTATTTTTTCTGTGCATGTGTATTTAATTAACTTATAATTCCCTGCATTTACTGAAAACAAATTTTCCCATTCAACAATTACTCATTGTACCATGATAAGGACCGTTATAAAAGTACATTGATATAATATATAATATAGTAACATTTTGTGTATTACCTGAACCATGTAAGCACAGCTTAAGCCTCTTGTTGTAGACAGTGTTTTTTCATTGTGTCAGGCTATTATGGCTACATGTATTAAAATGTATAAACCGTCCCATTTAAAGTGTGTACTACATCATTTAATGACTTATAAAGAAGGCCAAAAGGACAACTCAATATTCTGGTTCCTCTGAATAATTGTTAGAAGAGTCCATATATTTCCACGAGCTTCTATAAGGTCAGCAGCTCTATAACTGTATCAAAGCCCACCTGATCTGTGACCCTAATCTTAAACCCAATCAAGCAATACAATGAAACAGGTCATTACTGTCCCGTTAATTTACTGAGGCAATAATTGCTGTACAAATACATTACCTAAGCCTTATTTTTATGCATATTGTGCAACATACACATACAAGAACCTACTGTATATAACTCATCAAAGCAAGCTGTTGGTACAGTCATATCTTTATAAATCAGTGATCCAGCCAAATACTTTTAAGACATAAGCTGACCCTTTTGTTCAATAGCTGGACCTTCATCAAGATAAATATGTGCCCAGGCCTAATTAAAATATTATTACTTTATTCTGTACTGACTTTATTTTCAAAGTAATAATTATGACTTTTAAATGTATAAACAATGCTAGTCCTCAAAGGAGTATCTAAATGTCCCTAGCTTTATAACATGGCACATTCCACATTTTATCAACCCTGCAGATGGGAATAGGTTTCTAAGGTAGCTGCTGTAAATGTCTCCATTTGAATCAAATGTACTGCATTAAAAACTTTAAACATATAAGATACAAATGGAATTTGCACAGTTTATATCTGTTCCATTAAATAAAATGAGACATTATGTGCTTTACTGAGGAGAATATATATTTTAAGAAGTTCAAAAGGAATGAATACAAAATAAATTATAATAATAATAATAAATGGGCCTCATTTTGAAGTTACTTAGTGTTAGTTACGATAAGGAGCAGATAATGAACTGCTTCCTGGTACCCAGGAAGATCACATGATCTGATTGCATGGTTTTACTATGCAATTGCTTGCAATTACTTGTTGAGGCATTGGATTGACTTTCAACTACAACACATGGAGTGATTAGGAACCAGAAAGAGTCAGTAACTTTTCAGCTATCGATCTGAATTTGAAATGGCTGTATATCCTGAATTAAAGAATAAAACCCCCAAACCCGAAGGATTTTAAAGTCTTGGTTTAAAGCCCGGCCACCTAACTTTCTATACAGGAACAGTGTGCTAACGAGAAAGCAGCACACATGTTGTCTGTTTCTTAAAGAGACATATTACAGTAAGAGATGGAAGAAATCTTTTACTTTTATATTGGCTTCAAAGTAGGATCCTAACTATTGTCACCATTTTATTAATTGGAAAGGAGAGGTTATTATTAATAATGCCTTCTCCAGTGATGTAGAACTCTTTCAATAAAATTTGTTTGAAAGCTCAGTGATGGATGATTGTACTTCTAAGAGCAAAAAAATAAATGAAAATTAAATAAAACTACCTACTGATTTGTAGTCATCTTTTATCTGTCAATAAAAAAAAAAAAATTAGAAGTTTTTTTTTCAGCTTTGAAAAACTTACACATCACATTTCAACACTACAAAATGTTATTATGACAAGGTTTGAGTTCATTTTAAGCAAAACAATCAAAATAGTAAAATAGGTAAAATACATTTCACGCTATATAGACAGGTTTATCGAGTTGTAATTATTATTATTATTATTATTATTATTATTATTATTATTATTATTATTACTATACTCTGAACCTCAGGCTTATCTGTGGGCAAGTCCTTCAAAAGCAGAATTTTCGATTACATTGTAAAAAGAACAATAAAGAGAAAACATATAATTTCAAATGAATAAATTCTCTACATTCATACTCTCTCTCTCTCTCTCTCTCTCTCTCTCTCTCTCTCATGTAATGGTTTCATACTAATGCAATAAAAACTGGAATATTAAACTTTTATTGCGATAAACAGCAGTGCTATATCTTATGCCCTTTCTCTTGGGGCTGACAAGAACTACAAGTAAAGATGCAATATCAGTTGTTTTTGTTTTCATGGTGCACACATTATACCGGAGCAATTCCACTTAACGGATCTTTTCTATTGCGCTCTGAGATGACACTTTCTCATTGCAGCGTGTTTTTTTTTTTTTCTAATATGCTTTGTGATTAATGTGACTGGAAAGAGGCTGAAGATGCAATCCCTTCTAATTATGTTTGTCAATGTCTTAATTCGATTTTAAATTAAGACATTTACTTTCTAGCCAAGATATAAAGAAGGTGTTGATCTTGCTATTATTAAGGAAAGACAGCATTGACTTTCTCTTCTTATCTGCTATATGACAGCAGAATGATTGTCTGTAGTCTATAATTTAATACATTGCAGCTATTCATTAAAAATAATACATGTAATCTATAACTAGTCAATATTTAAAGATCAGACGTTTCTGCAAATTTCACTAATATATATATATATATATATATATATATATATATATATATATATATATAGTGCTAAACAACAAATTGGAAATTTGTGACTGAAAAAAGCAACAAAAATTATTAAAACTAAAGCATACAGCAACATTCTCAAAATGATAGTGATACAACTAAACAAAAAAGGAGAAACTACCAGAAAAATAGCAGACTCAGTTTACCAAAAAGCACTATGTGGGAGTGACAAAGTGCCCGCCCCTGTGTGTATTTTCTGTTATATGTTGCGTGTGGTGTGTTAAATGTTGGTGTATAGTCATTGTCACACAGGATATAAACGGTCTGTGTAACACAAGTGTTTAAAATGTATATATGTATTTAGGCATGAGGATTGCACAGCACTTCACGTGCAAGTAAAATGTAATATGTGAGGACAGGGAATTGCACTTTATTAATTCACTTGCAGTTGTACTGAGACTCCAATTGAATGACTGATTAGCAATCGAGTCTCAATACAGCTGCATAAAAGCAGCATGTTTTCACATACTCGGGGTTGTGTGTTCGGTGAGTGGAGAACGGGATTGGAGAAGGAGGTATTATGAATAATAATAATAGTAGTCGTAGTAGTAGTAAAATATCTGCTCACCGTGTTTTGTTTGACGGTTTGTTTGCCTATTTATTTTGGCGAATGTGCCATGTCCTGTTTTTATATTGTTACAACCGTTTACTTTCTGTCTGTCTGTTTATTTATTAAATGCTGAGCACAAGCAAGCGCTCAGCTCCACCAAACTCCACCTCTCTGTTGCTTATTTCCTGGCTCTGGTCTGACGTCACCCACTCCGGCCATCTTTGCGACAGTGGGTTATTATTGACAAACAGAGGAGAACAGGAACTACTGCATCTAGCTCGAGGTGTGGAATACCAAGAAACATTTCTGCAAAATCTGGAAGAAGAATCATTGAAGCAGCCCTGCAAAATCCTCAGATTACTGCACAAGATTAGGCACAAGAATTGAGAGAAGATGATCAAGAAATTCACAAGCGAACAATTCAACAATACCTTAACAAGATCCAAACCTTTATTAACAACCATACACAAAAGAACGATTTGAGTTTTCCATTGAATACTTGAACAAGCCTGATGATTTCAACCAAATTTTATAGTCACATGAATCCAACATATAACTTTATTCACCAAGAAAGCAACAATATGTTTGGAGGAAGAGAAAAGAAGAATTTAAAGAAAAGTTCATCATGCCCAGTGTTAAACATGGAGGTTGTGTGATGCTATGTGCTTGTTTTTCTTCCTTAGGCACTGGTGACTTTTGTATTCTAGAAGGATCAGTGGATGCTGCAAAATATCAAGATATTTTGCACTCTCATTTGTTACCCAGTGCTAGAAGGCTTATTGGACAGGAGTTTGTATTCCCTAAGCATTCCGCAAAGTCTACAAAGGAATTTCTGAATAAAAGGAAGATTACAATAATGGATTGGCCATCTCAGTCCCCAGACTTGAATCCTATCGACTCAAAGTCAATTGCTGAACTCAAAGCTGTATGTGTTGAAGAATGGGCAAAGATATCTCCGGAAAGATGCCAGGAACTGATTTCAAAATACAAAAAAAGACTGCAAGCTGTAAAGGAAGCAAAGGGTGGGTACACAAAATACTAATGTAAGGGTGCCAAAGCATGAAATTCGTTTTTGCATGTTATTTTTCATTGTATGTATGTTATGTAATTATTTGTTATTTTATAATAAAGCTGAATGTCTACTTTATAGAATGATTACAAATGATCGAAAAAAAGAAAACTTTTTTCTGTTTTTTCTCTCTTTTTTTTTTTTTTTTTTTTAACTGCCCAAATACTTTTAGTTGCGACTGTGTAGAAGCCCTTCATGGGTAAATGATGTGGGTTTTTTGGTGTGGGTTAAATCTCATCTCTGCCAAATCCAACCAGAATGTGGCTGGTGCTTAATTGATTAATTGAGGATCAATTAAGCCCAGCCACATGCTATAAAAGGAGAGCCAGCTCCTTCATTTGGAACTGTTTGGAGAAGGAATTTGAAGGAAAACTGTAAGGTAATTGTTTTGTGGAAAATGTAACCCCATCGCTGCTAAACAAATTCAAAATATGTAAAGCAGTCTAAAGCTTTTTTCTGCATGCATTCACAGTAAAAAGGCAATGCATGGGTAGAGATTAATCCCAATTGTACTGGTATAAAAAAAGGTAACACACAACTTGGTACAATTTTGGCAGACATCTGTGTTTATTTTTATAATCATCCCTGTAAAGTATCAGTCACATTTCTATGTTCTTTGTTTCAATAACGAGGGACTAGCACAGAAGCATACTGCAATGTATGATTCAGAAGGTGAGCAGCAACAACAAGCTTCCTTTGGATCTTTTAAATAAGGAACCTAGTCACAAGGATGAAAATAACAACACTATCTTTACTGAGAAACAACATCTAGTACATCGACAGTAACTGTCATACCATAAGGAGAATGGAAGAAAAGACAGGGGCTGTTGTTAGATCTGAATACTAAGCATTTTGAGTGACAATATTCAAGATAACTGCATCTTTTCTGAGTAAGCGATTCAATGAAATGAATGGCTCACTATTTTTTTTGTCATTGTCCTGCATGCCTGTGTGGCATTATAAGATAAAGGCAGAGACATAGGTCTGATAGCATGTATGGCGCTGTAACAGAAGCAGCAGAAGACCTGTCACTGTGGTTTGAGGGATTTATAATTTATAATCTGAAGGCAGGTTGTCTGCATTTTGTGTTTTTAGCAGCTTCCCCTTATTTTTTTTTTCTTATTAGATTAGTTTTCAGTTTCAGTTATCAGACACACAATCAAGCATTTGCATTGCTCTGATTAAATACCTGTTTGTGTGGAATAAGGCTTCATTTTTTGGTGCCTAGCATTGTGATAAATGCTGGAAACTGATGACACTGTAAAACGTAAAACGTTCTCTGGTGCCTATTACAGACTGCAACCCATTAAAGGGCATACATAAGTTATAACAAACCAGCTAAGTTCCTAATACATATCTATGTGTAATGAAGGATGCTGCAGTAATGAATTCAAGGATGTTGTAGTAGTGAACTCAAGGATGCTGCATTAGTGAATTCAAGGGCGTTGCAGTAATGAATTCAAGGATGTTGCAGTAGTGAATTCAATCCTATTCCTGTATGCTTTGCCTTACGTGTTGGTCCTGTATTTATTTCTTTTTGCAAACGATATGTGCTGCATACTGCATAAGACTGTATGTACTGTATGAATAGAGACTTCAACAAATCAGTGCACCCCCAATGAAGAATTGTAGCCAATCATTATCACACTTCTTTATATCAAATAGCATATCAAAGTTTGTTCTCTTAGGATACAATAGAAGTCTGAAGCTGCTCATCCAGTATCCAGATGGTATTTCCAATGCTGAATATGTGCAAGAGTTGTTGGATGTAGTGACAATTTTACCAAACCACAGACAATCCCTGTCAGTCGATAGTGCATGATGCAGATTATGGTGAATACTTTGGCAAGAGCACAGCAGCTGGATGATGATTCCAAGGGCTGCATTTTGAAAATATATATCACTGGTACATAAAGAAAGATAATTAAAAAAAAAAAAGAGTCAATAATATATATATATATATATAATATATATATCGATATATATATATATATCTAATATATATATGATTTATGTCTTCTTTGTAGAAACATCAAAATTAGCTCGAAAGATATATTTTTCTATTATAAATCTCCCATATTTCCACTAAAGGGAACCTGTGGATTATAATACAGTCGTGATATACATTGTAACACAAAGTTCGAGGAAGTAAATTTGGCAGTTTATGTAAATTTCGTAAAAGCATCTTGGTTTTCCAAGGTTGGTTTTTTTTTTTGGTGGGGGGGGGGGGGGGGGGGTGGGGGGTTTTGGAACCTTCATTTATTATCCCTTCATTGGGATAGAGCACAGCAAATCATCTCAATACACTCATTTTATAATTGATCTTGACATCATAATCTTTGCTAACAAATTCTTCATTGGCAGGAAATGTAAATCAATTAATAACGTCATCCGAATGGAAGCCAGTCACGTTCCAGAATCATTATTGTGAAACTGGTACTACTCAGTTGATTTCTCATCCCACATGTCCAGACACCTACACTATTTTGAAATGTATTTGTATTTATGAAAAGAGTAAATGGCCTTAATCAAATACCTAATCATCGAACCGTATATAAATACCATCTTTCATCTATGGCCCTTTCCGTTCGTCGTTTGTTTGGTCCCCCTCCTCCCCTGCCTCCACCTTACAGCTTGCCTTGTCAACGAGGAACAAGGACCCAAGGGCCACTTGTCTGGCCTGCTGGAATTAGACATTCATCTAATTTATATACTTCATTCTTCACCGTAAGGGTGGCTAATGAGCTTCAAATATCAATGTCATCTTTCATAGGCATGTTTATCTCTCAAATATGTACATTGTTCGTTCAATTCATTGGTGTGTCTCCTTTGTGAAATGCTTTATTCAATTTAAATGCAATGTGCCTGGTTGCCTGCATAGAAGATGTACCCGAGGACTGGGAACTAGAATGTGTTAACATTTGGCTCTTCCTGATTTTAAAATGAGTCCCAGTTATGAACAATCTGCCCTCCAACTATCTACTGTGAATCATCATGCTGACCAAGACATTCATTCTCTGGTCAAGGTCACTGAAAAAAACACTACTGTAAAAAAAATAACTTGGTAAAGGAATGAGATATTTTAATACTCTGTACAAAAACTACTAAGGCAATCATTCACTGTTTTAAACCATCTATATACAGTATATATCTATTAGAGTTTAGTGGTGTCCCTTATAAATGTTTACCATATTTTATTTGCAGTTTACCTTTCCTTTCCTATGCTGTTTGATATAATAATGTGGTGTGCTTTACAAGATTTGACGTTAAAGTATTTAAATCACTACCTCTGGTGGAAATTCAATTTTTTAAATCAAAGTCAATGACATCTAATAATTGGTAATTAGCACTGGCAGACTTCTCTCACTTCCCCTTACACTTTCTTTCTTAGTTTCTATCTCTTTAAAGGAAATCTCCATTGTATATTTTAATTATAATTTGCAGATGTTTTATTAACCCCCAAATAAGCACAGATGAAGCTGCCAGCTCTTTCTTTAACTGAAACAGTGGTTGAAACAAATGTAAACTTGACCAAGCTCAACTATAACAAAACCTAAAGAGAGAACAAATACATCTTTGGTTCATTTTTCATAAACGCTGGCATACACATCTAAAAACAAAATATTTAAATTCCAGGTACTGGCACAAAGATTTCTTATGTAGACATGTAGAACAATATGAAAGATGAATACATAATTTTAATTAGGATGAGAAATTGAAGTAGAAATACTGAGATTATAGTTGAAAATCCCTTTGTAATCAGAAGTACACGTTTTGATTTAAAGGACAGTAAAAACATGCAAACTTCCCACATCTGTAGTAATTATTTGCCTGTCTGGATGTCTTCATACTTAATATCGTGGATGATATGATGGGGGGTGGGGTGGGTTGTAATTTATATACATTTAGAACATATACAAAGGGAAACATCAGAGACTGAAAAAAAATGCTTGCAATATGACATTATTGAACACATGCACATTAAAAAGGGCGAAGGAAGATATCAAGCTAGCTTTCATTGAATATGACATCTTCCATTCAAGCTGTTTTGTTTTTTGTTTTTTTTTATAATTCTGTCACTCAAGACATATAATTCAAGACACATCTATCTATTTAGTGCATATTTAGCTTTTGCAAATAACTCATCTGGAAACAGCAAGTGCTACTTCAAATAAAATAATGCTGGACACCCACAACCCATTAATGCTGGAATGCAACTTTAAGAACTGACACAGTCAGGTGATGAATGATGTTTCATGCATCCTCTTGAATTAAAATAATAAACAACACGATTATAGAAAATCCACGCAAGTTCAGTAACCAGTGTTGTATTTGGATTTGCAAGCCAGTTTCAAACAGTATTAATCATAACCTAAAAACTGATGTATTCAGTTTTCTTGTTACATCTTCAGGCTGTTTATTTCCTCTTATGGAGACAAACAGGTATTAGCATAAATAATCCTCTAACTAATACTCTTCTGGTTAGTAGTTCAAGAATGGGGTGGTATTTCCAAACTCTTTGCTGGGAAGACTTCAAATCATTGTCTTTGTTCAGTTGTACCCTAGAGGAAAATGTATTGAAGATCCCTCCAGGAGAAAAGGGACATGTGAATTAAACACGTGATGCAATATAGACACATCTCATCTCCTTGTCGTTAATGTTCTTCCTTATGGATGAAAAGGCTAATTGCTGGTGTTTAAAAAATGAGTGTGCTCATCATTCAAAGTGAAAATGCATGCTAGCAGATTTAAAATGCAACTGCAGGCCCACTTGCTTCATTGAACTGAGATTGTTTTCTAATATTTGCACCCAGTAATTCTGTCCATTCTGAAGGAATCAGATGCAGTATTGGACTGTGTTCATTGACTTAAAAATTTAACCGACATATTCTGATTAGTTTGATTTCTTGCAGTGCAGTACAAAAATGTATCTACTGCATGAAGGTTATATTATGGCCTTGGAAAAAAAAAGATTATGTTAAAATGATAATATTAATTTTTCTTTATAGTTCATTAGGTTGTTTGGGTATCAGCATTTCTCTTACCGGATAGTGTGCTTTAGGTATGTAGACGCTTTATCATAATATAAGTAGGGATACTGAATTAAAGACTTTAATGGCTTTAAGACTAATGGCTTTAAGAAAACCTAATTAAGGGATACCCATCCACTGTTTACCTGTTGGGGTCTCCCTGTGGCTTACTTTTTAAAACTCACATTGATTTATAATCTATACAGTGTATTTAATTTACTATTATTATTATTATTATTATTATTATTATTATTATTATTATTTTACTAAATAAAGACTAAAGACTACAAGCAAACAATTGCAATAAATATTTGTATATGATGCATTTGACTAACTGTATTTTGTCTGTTTGAGCTACCTTACAGACTGCTACTGCCTTTTTTTGCACTTTTTCTCTCGTTTATTTTAGTAATTTTCTGTTATGACTAAATAAATAAATACAATGTCTGTTGCGTGTTTTGTATTATACCAAGAGGTATAAAAAACATTATGAGTGAGGGAAACTTTAATGCTTCATACATCTAAACGCTTAGCAAATTTATAATAAATATTTTCTTATTCAACCAAGTGTACAATATTTATGCAGGGTATTCTATTTTTACTGTTTATAAAGGTTAGAAATCTAACACATTTTATATGTACAGGGGCACACAATATGAACGTTATAAAGGGGGGGGGGGGGGGGGGGGGGCGCAGGACACATAACAACACTCATCTGACTAAAATACAAAATAAAATAACTCCCTCTCTATAGTGCACATATAGTGAAGAGGAATGTAACTTTTCATGAAGTAACCATGCATAAAGCACTATATAATCAATGCTATATTAATTAAAAAAAAAAGGTAATAATTTTAATGATCATTTTTTAAAGTATAAGTAGCCTGGGTAAACAGCAGTCACGGGTTCAGTTCAGATACTATATTTGTGGAATCAATTGTACCAAATTAAACTAATGGCTCTTCTACATGTAAAGCTGCAGGTGTCAACATTGCATATATGGCAAAAGCAAGATTGAAATAACAAAACAGAAAATGCAGGTTAACCTGTTAAAAGCTTATGCAGTTTGATCTTTCAGCTTACATTGATCTAATTATATGTGACATTGATGAGGAACAAGCTATTGATGTACAGTTATAATGATGAATAAATACCATTCACAAATAGGGTTATAGGTTTAAATGACTTATGCCAGACTGACTACAAACGTGTGTTTTGCATTTTGTTATCATACCACTGAGTTTTAGGGATAATAAAGTCAGCATCCAGGAATTAGCTGTTGTGTTGATTCAAGGCAATTGATCTTTTTAATTAAATTTGCTGCAGTGAAAGCTTAAGCCCTCTTACACTAATTCTCACAGATCTGCCTTTAAACATGCATAAAACAGGCTGAACTCACGAGGATCTACCATTGCTGCTGTCTAGAAGAATCAATAGAGTACCAGATGGATTTGTGGCATAAGGCAGATACTGAGGTTACTAAATGTTACAATCATCTTTATCGTATTATTTAACCCACAATTACCTAAATGTCTTTAATGTTTCTTAAGCCTGTACACTAATTTAATAGGTGCAGCTACAAGTAAAAAATAAACACATGTTGTTTTCACACTAGGCTTTAATACAGCAGCGAGAACTCCTACTATTTGAATTAACCAATGCTACCCCAGTGGTAGGATTTCTACTAAATTAAGCCTGAAGTATTGTATTGTGTTTTAAGGCAAGAACAGTGCAGTAAAAGTACAGCAAGCCATTGTCTGCACTGTACACACTTGTTCCTACAAAACAAGAACAAAAACACAAGAGGGAGAGGAATTGAATGTTTTGGAAACCTGGGCCAAATGATTCAGACTTCTTCTTCAGAGGGAATTGAACTAGTCGGGACATTGCCAAATTACATCTTCAGGATTAAATAGGTATTGTGTTTGGAAATAGTATTGTTCACTACAACATAGCAATAAGGGTGATGGGGACTTAATAACAAGAGACAGTTGGTAGTGTTATTTTAAGGCAGTAATGAACATACTTAAAGTTTCTAGCCAAACTATTCCCTTCCTAACCAAAGAAAAAACAAGTACAGTACATAGAAGATTCCCCTTTATTATAAAATGTTACCATTTATAAAGATGTTTTTTTTCTCTCGTCAGGGAAGAAGAGAATAATGATCCTATGATCTCCCATTTTTTAATACATTATTTAAACACCTCTCATATAAATCCAGTGAAAAGAAAATGACGGACGTGGACTTCTTTTGCAAGATAGAAACATAATGTAAACTTATATACAATACTTGCATTTGTAGGCAGAACATGTGTCTTGGTTGTGTTCTTTTGAATCCTTCTTAGGGTGGTTGCCATTCTCGCTTTACTCTAACACTGAGTGGCCTCTTGATATCAAAAGGACACTCAATAGATTAAAATGTATGTTCAAGCCTCTTTTAGAACTTATATTTTCTGTCAGATACACTTAAAAAGCCATAACATCCTGAGCATGAGGCTTAGGATGTTTGTATAAGTAGAAAAAGCTGTTTTATAAACAGCATGTACAGCATTTAAACTAAAAACTACACTGAACCTGTCATTTAATCAATCAATCAATCAATAAATCAATCTTTATTTTATACAGTGCCTTTATAACTGCCATTCCAGAAAGCAATTCCACAAACAATATTGTGGATAGCTATACGGTGTGTCGTGTACATTTGGCTACTATTGTGTGTTACAATACTGTACAATAATGTAAAGATGCTTTGTGTCTTTCATATGGGAACATTTAAAACTTACATAACTAAGCAATTCTGGCCTTAGCTTTATGGAATTTAATGTAGAGTTGCTTTTATTAATTGCAAGTTAGTGTTAGGGATTAGGAGAATGTTTAGTAAGTGACCATAGTCTGAAACAGTTCAGAGGAAATCTTTTAGATTTCTAGTTTTTTAAATGTGTTATGATTGATGGCTCCTTCATAATAAAGCAATTGTCTCCCTTCATTTTGAAATTTAATAAATTATATTACAGTTTAAAAACTAATTTTAGATGACTAGTGAAGATTCGTATTACAATCCTGATTCATAAGCAGTAAGTCATGGACGTGGCCTGCATACATTGACACTTTCTTGTCAGACCATCGGATTAGCTGTGGGGCGTTGGTCTGATAAACAGGCACAAACACTTCTGGCTTCACTAGTGGGAGTACATTACTTTACAGGGCCTATCTATCTTGTTTCCGAGTTTTCATAAAACTTCTGTCATGTTTTCCAATATATCACTGGCCTGTATAATATATACCCGAGATTTACACCCCACAGAACTGTTGAATAATTAACAAGGGTGCACTGTGTTTAAACAAGTATCAATACTGAGCACTGTGTGACCATTTTTATGGCATGCTCCCATTATTGTGGTAAAAAATACACAGCATCAGAACTATCAGAATCACTGTGAAATGCCATTAAGGCACTATTGGTCACAGAGTGCCAGGAACTTGTTTTTATGGCACTTTAAGATTTTTAGCCACAGCGTTTTTCTAGTACAATCCAAGTACTGTACACATACCAGCATAACGACTCCCAAGTAAGCGGGAATACAAGAGGCTCCTCAGCACACTGCTAATCATCAACTCTTCTTTTGTTTTCACCAATTTTTTAGAGGTGCATAGTAATTAGTTCAGGACAACAATTTTATCAATGATTTTTTAATTTGCTTGAGTTGTTGCTGTTATTTATTTTTTTATTGTATTCTTTTTGTCTTAGTTTCAGTCCAGTTTGCGGTGAAGAAAATAAAAGCACATATTTACACAGCTGTGTTTACAAACTCGGGCTCAACAGCAGGCTTTTAAAATAGCTCACCAAAAGAAACTCTTTGTTGTAGTTTTTCATTCTGTTCTTTGTTCTTTAGCCTCAACACCTGTCTGCAGCTTTAATTTTCACTATGTTTGTTTTGTCAGAATTGATGATGAGTCCTTTGACAAACTCCCTCCAGTGTTCCATATTCCATTCTCCATGCTCAAAACTCATTAAATTGCAGCTAATCTCATGCCTTTTCAAATGTTTTCATCCCATCTTTTGCGCTTTGATTCACCATGCAGTCATACAGCACTGGAGAGCCAGCTTTGGCATATTTGGTTCATGTGCAGAAAATACTCCTCATCATCTGTCTTCCTTTTGACCTTCACAGCAGTTAATGGAATGCTGATACTGTGTGCAACACTTCTACTAACAGATGATATATAATCCACTACCATCCACTAACACTGCAATTCATAAGGTATAAGTTTCATTTTTTATTTGAATATCTCAGTTTTGGCAAACACAACTATAACCCAGCCAATTGTGTCCTTGTGTTTTCAATCAACAGGAGTCCCAAGAAAATTAATTCATCCATCTGGTGTACGTTTTACCCATTCAACCTCCTTCCCCATATTAAGCATTCTTCATCACCATGACTGACCTGCACAGAATGACAAAAATAGACAGTTGGTATTTTAAAATGATTGTAATGTTTGGCATTGTTGCAGAATAAGACCATTTATTGATCTGGGACCTAAATAACTGACCTTTATTACACAGGTTTGACCCCCACAAAAAAAAAAAAAAAACACTGGCCTTCTTAATCAGTTTGGGTTTTTTCTAGTCCTGTAATAAAGGTATTCCCTTACAAGCAGCTGATTGATTGATACCCTTTTCTTCTATTATAAACTGAATTTGGTATGAGGGCCAATGTAAAAAAAAGGCAAAGCTTTGCTCTGCCACACACCTCCACCCATGTACAACGTACAGGCGGCGTTAGCCGCAACTCCCCCCATTACCCCCCCCCCCCCACTCCTCCCCCCAAGAGTCTAATTATGTCCCTTGGGTGGGCGACATTAGTAGAATTGCCTCTCAATTTAACACCAATGATTAGAGAATCATTTTCTTACTTCATGTTTAGTTTAACTCTTCAACCAATAGTAACAGGGAAACCTTAATGCAAATGCCTACAGCAGCACATACTGGACTGTTTTTTTCTTTTTTTGGTACTTTACAAGTCTGTATAATCATCTTTATTACCATAGTTAAAATCTAATTTATACTCATACATATTATTGGTAGAAATGTACTTGTTTATGCCACGTATTCAACAATCATTATTGGTAACAGGTCAACAAGCAGTAATCATCATGATGACAAGACACTCAATTTGACCCTTGTGACTGATTTGTCATTTATGTGCAGATTTACTTGCACTTGCTAAATGAGACACACTTTTGACGGCAACCGATACCCCTGCTGCCGTCGGAGGGGAGTGGGTAGAGACCTAGACCCCTGCTCCCGTCTAGTATGGGCAGAACGAGACCCCTTCTGCTAGGAGTTGGAGAAGCCGCTCCTGACCGTCCAAGACCTAGACCCCTCTGCGTCAGGATTGGGGAGAGACCGAGAACTCGCTGCCGTCTATGTGTGGAGAGCGACTGCTATAGTGGGGGAGCCGAGACCCCTGCTGCCCTGGCGTAGGAGTGGGGAGGACCGACCCTCTTTTGCCTCAGAGTGGGGATACGGACCGAGCCCCGCGCTCCTCTGTGTATTGGGATGACCTGACGCCCGGGCGAGGAGTTTGGAGCAGACCTCACTCCTCTCTGGCTCTTGGGAAGGCGGCTTCTCATCCCTCTCTGGCTCTCGGGAAGGTGGCTCCACCTCTCTTTATTGGAGTGACCGGGGCATCTCCCATGTCTACCGCCAGGTAATTAACCACCATGAGGGCAACCTCTGGGAAGGAGGCTGGGTGGTGTTGTTCCTCCCACTGTTCCCACCCCTCCCCATCTCGACGCCACAGCGTGTTGATAACTATGGGGAGATCGTGGACGAGGTCTGCCTCAGGGTGCATCAACCAGTCCCAGATCTCCTGGGACGGTGGTGAAGGTGGTGGTGCTGGAGGTAGTGGGGTGGCCCCTGATGCCCGGGGTGAACACTGCATCTCTTCCTGGGCCTGGTTGTAGGGGCATCCTGCCCAGCTGTGGCCGTCCTCCTCACACCGGCCACACCAGTTTGCCGGTGGCACGTCTGGGCAGGAACGCCAACGATGGTCCTCCTTCCCGCACCAGGAACACCAGGGGAAGAGGATGGCCGGGTCCTCCAGCGGTGGCTGCAACAACTCAAGGTTAAATAAGTTCGCGTGCTTTCCGCCTTTGACGCTGTCTGCTCTTCTTTCCATGTTTTTTTTTTTTTCCAAAAAAAAAAAAAAAAAAAGAAAATACTCTCCACTCGACCCCCCCCCACCGCGACTGAGCCTCTAGGTGGCGCTATCCCACTGCTGACACCAAATGTGGCAGGCTGGTGAGTGGATAGAGGCCCAGAGACAGTCTGTAGTTCAAAAAAAATAACTATTTTATGATAAATAAACACAAAAATGAAAGGGCACAAGGGCAAAAAACAAATCAATTTAAACACAAATAAAGCAAAACAAAACTCACAAAATATAAAGTTACCAGGCTGGGCAATGCCTTCACAGGATTTAGAAACTTTCAAAACCCACAAACAAAACACCAACCTGCTTCTTCAGCTCCCTTCCAGATCTGCTTATGTAGATGTAAGTAAAGATGACTTATGTAGATGTAAGTAAAGATGACCCTAAGTACAAGTAAATTGTGCCAATAAAACATTTGTATGGCTACATCAAGCTGTAATCAGCAGCTTCAAATAAACAGTTGTATATTTTGAAGTAGGGCTCAGTGACATGCCCCATATTAGCACTTATGTTACTGCACAGTTTAATGGATACAAAGAAAAAAGCTGAGTGTTACAACAGCTGACTTTGTTGGATCTTACTCAGGCAGAAGGCTTTATTTGTTTACCATTAAAACATTGTACCATTTGGGTACAGCTTTACAAAGCAAACCCTACTTGGCAACTGTTCATTTTACGTGTCAATAATAAATAACACATTTCATCTAAGATCCTACTGTACTATAAGTAAATAAATCAAGTTTAGGGTGTCTCTTATTGTGTAAGAGATGTCCTCTCATGCAGTTTGGGTGAGAACTAAGTTGAATGGTTCTGGCTGCTCAAAATGTTGCTGTTTTAACTTTGGAATTATGCTGTAGTGTTCTATGTATCAGATTATATCTGTTCACAGGATACTATAACAATGATAACACTGGGGCAGGCTATTAGAATCTATCCCATTTGTAATTGATTTTATACATGTTGGGGATTTTGCTGTTTACATGCAACACAATTACCTTTCTATGAATCATATAAAAAAAGCCTTAGAATTTAAATTATAATTCCTGTAAGTTTAATTTTGGTTGAGTCTCTGCACAAGTATAAATAACTCTAAGCCAACGGTGTTTAATACAGTATACATTGCAGAAGAACAGAGCGCTGCCATGGATGCATATCTCTGTAAAATGATCATCTTCTATTTCAACTATTTAAAAAAGTGTCTACTGGTGAACTACTTAACTATGTTTAATACATATAATTTTTTTCAAATTTTATGTGATAAATACAGTAGATGAATATCATAATTTTTCTTTTTTGTAGGGAAAGATTAACGACTGTTAATCTATTTCACAGATGGGTGAACTGCACAGAAGTCATATTATAAAAGTACGTTCTGCTACTGTGTGTATTGTCATTATAAGCTCATCTTTTTAATCTTTTCAATTGTACTAAATAGGGATTGGAACCAGTGACCCAGTATTGGAATTCTCACTTGGAACAGAACATGCATAAAAGAATGCAAGGCATTTCACAAGAAAATAACAGTAGGGATTGGAACAGATGGCAGATTATGTTTTTTCCATTCACCCCTCACTCACTTACTTGTCAATAGCATCTTTCTTTCACTCTGCCAAACACAGCAGCTGCCAAAAGAACCATATCTGACGTTTCATCTATTTCTGGTTCATCATGAGTCCTAAAGTACGTACAACACAGGTGCTGCTTTGCATTGTTACTGTTATAAAATTGAAGTTTGACTGCTACAGTTCCCTTTCTGTAGATCAGCCACCTGCTTTATCCCACTGCCACCTAGTTATAACCATCATTTAGGTGTATGTAGCCCACTCAGTTCAATTGGAAACATCATTTTATGCACAGCTGTGTTTCAACTTAACTTAAATCAGTATATTTGCATACAAGTTTTAGCTGAAGATAATTATTTCCCAGTAGCACAGAAAGAAAAAAGAAATATGTTGACTATAATAGTTACCTTAATATACAGCTGCATATTACCAGCTAGGAATCCATGTAGAGACCAAATCATTCCCCCCCTGATTTTCTCCCCAATTTAGAATGTCAAATTATTTTTTGTCTTCTCACTGCAGCAATTTCCCACACAGCTCAGGAGAACTAAAGTTTTAGTGGGGGTCCTCCGATCCAATGAGCAAGCCAGTTTCCTCTTTTCCCAAGAACTTGAGGGCAGATGTCAACAGGCTATCGGCCTCTGGATAAGGTGGCAAGCCTGGGCTCACTATGGGCCAGACCAGTAGGATTCGTTGTAGCGTGGTGAGATGAATCCATCCTTGCTGGGTTTGTCTCCCAAACCCATGAGAGTGACAGAGCCAATGCAACTTCGCACAGCCAGGAAGCTCACCTGCGCTCACCTGACTGTATGACTGTATACCATGGAGCCACTCTGGGACCCTGACAATTGAATCCTTATTTCCAGATTCAGTGACCAAAGCATGCTTCGCCAAAAGAGCTGGGTTCCATTTGTGTATAGCAGTGACAGATGCATCTTTGTTCATCTCAAGTCAGCTACTGGCTCAGCAGCCTCTAGATTTGTATTTATTTATTTATTTTTTTATTTTTTATAAGTTGAGTCTGCTGATAAAATGATCCATGTGTGAACAAGTGGTGATGACTCAGGTTTCTCCAGAACTGGCATTGTAATAAAAAAAAAGAAACAAAGGCATGTTTTGACAAGGTCAGGAAAAGGTCACAGTCACTTGTCTTTTTACATTACAGCTACATTGAAGCAGATAACTAACAGGGTAGAACAATGTCATGTGTAGTTCTAGTATTTTCAAAACTCTCCTGCTCACCTACAATGCCCTTCATCACACAGGTCCCAAGTACCTCCTCAATCTGCTGACCCGCTATGTCCTTGTCCGAAAGCTGAGGTCCTTCGACTCTGGCCTGCTTGTTATCCCCAAGCAAAAGTGCACCACACTTGGAAAGTGCTCATTTAGCTTTATGGCCCCGACTCTTTGGAACTCTTTTCCAGCTTTGGTGCATGTTGCTCCCACCATTGCCTGCTTTAAATCAACTCTCAAGACCCACCTGTTCTCTTTTGCTTTCCATGCTCTTTAAGCCTGATATCTGCTATTAGCTGCTGTGTTGCTGCCACTATTTCATGTAGTATGCACCATCCACTGTATTTAATGTACTATTTCATGTATTATGCTACTATCATGTATTATGCACTTTCCACTGTATTTAATGTATTATGCATTTTATTTTCTCTGTATAGCATATATTATGCATTTCTCTGCATTTAAAGTATTACAGATTTTCTTGTTGCTAATGCATCTTGTAAAGCGCTTGGTGATGGTTGTCCACTATGAAAGGCTCTATATAAAATAAAGATTGATTGATTGATTGATTGATTGATTGATTGATTGATTGATTGATACCACACTTTGCTATGTAACAAAAAAATTGGCATCATCTTTTTATTATACTTAGGTAAATTGCAGACATTTCTATGTGATTTTCAGACATTTACAGCCTGATTTTCAGAAGGCTCATTTTTAGAGAGAAAATAGAGGTTGCAATGCATTTGCACTGCAAGTTTTTAAGCCATCTAATTATACGTCTCAATTTTTAACAGGGAGGGGTTCATTTCTCCTACTCACAATACCCTTTGCGACTCCTGCTTATGACTGATTTAATTGAAATGACAATTGTTTTTCAAGCTCATTAAAAAGCCAATTATCACATCTCAATAGTCTGGACTTCCATTTATTTGAAAAACAACAAGGCAGCGAACATGTAGTCACAACATTTGGAAAAAAGAAAAGAAAAATACATTCTTAGCTTCCCAAGTTGAGATTTTAGCACATATTTTCAGCAAAAGGTCCGGAGCCACAGCTAAATTTAAAATACAGAAGGATGTACCCGAAAAAATAAATGCAACCTCTTCCATAAAAAGGTCCAATACAAGGATTCTGGGACCTACAGTTGTGATGCACCCTGTAGTCTCTGTAAGTCGCTTTAGATAAAAGCGTCTGCTAAATGACTAAATAATACTACTACTAATAATACTAATATTAATAATAATACAGAGTGCCTATAGGAAAAAAAAAAAAAAACAATCCGATTGGTAGAACAAAATGAAGGTTTTTCAGGTAAGTCTAGATGCTTTCTGTTTAAGAGAAACAAACTCAAACCTCAAAACACCAGCTATACCCAAACTGAATTTCCAAAAACTGGTTCTGTACTGATTCTTACTGCAGATGAAACACAAGCTTTCTGTTGACCTTGTATCTTTAAAAGACATCTGTAAAGGACATCTGTTGTTTTGAATGTTGCTGATGTTTTGCGTAATAAGCTGTTATATACAGATTCAGCTGTACCAATTATGTCTTATTCGGCGTGCTGTTACAAGTGATTTCTCTCACTCCCAATTGGGATGAGTTGTGAAACCACAGTTAAGTGTTCCAGCTTTCACTGAAACTTGGTTGCTTTTCATGAAGGAGAATCTGCCCCTAACCAACATGTCATCAGCAAGCACATAAAGGCTCTGTGTGTTATTCTCCCATGTCGCTTCTTTTGTTTTGGCCTCCTCCTCTCCAGCCACCACCTTGCAGCATGAGTCGTTCCAGAGGGAGGTGGCCCATAGACACTTCCTATCTCCGGCACTGGGATGCATGTAACTGTTCATGTTTTTCCAGCCGGCCTCTCGCAATCAGCCCTCGGGTAACCACGGACTAGGCCTTCCAATTTATCATTCACCCGCGGTCTGACCACCCATCACAGTTCATTAAATCATCTTCAATTGCATCAATAAATCTTTCATTCATTGCAGATTCTCCGTGCTTAATTATGTATTTTCATCCTTTTAAAAGGGACTGCAAAATTCTATTTATCTTGCTGTAAAATATATTGCTGAAGCAGATGACATTTATATAGTCATAGTAGCTTTAAAACTGTCGGTTCTTCCTAATTTCTACTTTCTGTCCTAATAACAGTCAATACACACTAAGAGAGGAGTTTACATTTTTATCTTTACATTTACAGGTTAAAGTAAAAGCTATGGTATTGTTATTTCTATTATTGCCCCTAACATGTATCAGCATTTCACCTATTTAATATCACCTATTTAAAGTTAAATCTGTTGACTGCATTTTCTGATGCAATTGAAGTAGCCACATGCAACCACTGGGTGTAAAAGATGTTGTGAAATTCCAATGTTGACCACCCCATGACAAAGACCTGGTTAAACTTCAGGTCTACATAGAAGTGAACCTGGATTCTGCTATATGTGTGTCTGAGCGCATTACATTGCATACAACAACCCTGACACTTAAGGTTTCTCTACAATTTCCGCAGCATATTGATGCAATGGATAACGCATGGTGCACACATTTGTAGCACACCTACAAATATGATAAGAGACTTGCAAGAATGTTGCAATATGTGGCAACAACTGTTTTCAATTATTGGCTATATCACTCCTTCAATGTTTTTTTAAGATAATGTCATTGTTTATAAAGTGTATAAATAAAGTTATAAAGTGTATTGCTTATAATTTTATATTAGTAGATCAGAATTTAGCTATTTAAGAATTTAAGTTATTAATGAAACCCATGGTATGCCAGTTGCAGAAGTAATCCTTTGTCTCCTGATGTAAAATATTCCTTTTGAAGAAACATGGAGTTCCAGATCAAAAGCGTCACTTGGCTTGTAGGTTGATGAGCAGTTCCAATATAATACATTTAGATATCTAATTTGACAGGGAAGAATTGTGTTGATAATGATTAACACTGTGATGTACATGAATGGCTAAGATCAGATACAAAAATGACTTTTTCAATAAGGGTTACAATACTATTCATAAGCCTGTAAGAATTCTTATTGCATATTTAAATGTTAAAACAAAGCATCACTGATAGAGAACAACGGTATTCTTAACCATTCCAAAAGCTGCTACATGGTGAAATAATAGATATGTATTTCTGTACTCACACACCAAGCTTGATCAATTGTAAATAATTGGAAATGCACGTGTTACAGTTTTTTTGTTGGATTAATAAGGTTCTGAAGAGGAAATACTTTTCACAAATAGTTATTTGTTCCTGCTTCAAAATATCCAAGCAAAGAAATGTAACATATTGTTTTGACAGGCAGGGAGCTAAGAAAATGAAATGCAAATCACAAGACTGTTTTTTCATTTTTTAGCCAAGCACAAAAGGCAACAGCGCTATACAATGGTTACTTTATTTCATTGCCATTCCAACTGTCATCATGTGCTTATTTCAAGATTCACTTCACATTCTTCAAAGTTATTGTTTTAAAAAAAAAAAATATATATATATATATATATATATATATATATATATATATATATATATATATATATATATATATATATATATATATATATATGTGTGTATGATTTTGTATGATTTCCTGACTGTTACTACCAATACTGGTACCAGAAATAACCTCGGACAACACGATTCTCAAAATATTACATTTTTCATCTGTGCACTAGTTATTTATTTATGGTGTATACAATACTGAAACTGACAGGTAGCAATATATAATGTAGAGGATATTAAACAGACATTATCAACTCAAAGTGCAGATTGAACATGTTTTGTAAATTGGCATAAAACCATGTCAATTAGTAGATCAAATGTCTCTCTTTATTTTTCCAAACACAACCATTGCACACACTGTACTCTGTACTTTTAGTGAAACCAATTTGAGAGTGGACCATGGGCAAGGTTGAGCAGTGTATCCTAATTTTGCAACATTTTGCTCGAGAGCATGAGGTTCATATATTGGTTGGATGCTACAGGAAATCATGACGTGCATGATGTGCCACCTGCAAGAGGACACTGTTTGTAGTTGATCTCTCGGCAATGTCAGTGCTGAAAAGTGATGTGCTACAGCTATATGTTTTATTATAGGATTATCTCCAAGGATTATCTCACTTTGATGGCAAGAAAAACATTGGTATGTGTGGCAGGCTGGCGAGTGGATAGAGGCCCAGAGACAGACTGGGGTTCAAAAAAATAACTATTTTATTATAACTAAACACAAAAATGAAAGGGCACAAGGGCCAAAACAAAACGATTTAAAACACAAAAAAGAAAGACAAAAAGCAAAACTTACAAAAATAACAATTTCCAGGCTGGGCAATGCCTTCACTGGATTCAAACTTTCCAAACAACCAAAAAACTAATCTGCTTCCTCAGCTCCCTCTTTCCAAATGAGAAGCAGAGGCCTCCTTTTATGTCAGGTGGCTGGACGCTGATTGATTGTTAATTAACCTAATCAACTAATCAACCCCAGCCACCTGACCATAATAAACCCAGGCAGGTAGGGAAAATTAACCCCATCCCTGCCAATTTAAAAAGGGCAGAGCTTTGCTCTGCCACACACCTCCCCCCATGTACAACGTACACCGGCCGCAATCAGCCAACTCCCCCCTTCCCAAGAGTCCAATTATGTCCCTTGGGTGGGCTGTTATGGTGTGTGGTGGTGGGCGGGGTTGATGTCGGAGCCCCCAAGCTTTCTTTGGTTGAGGGGGCCCCGGATCTCCAAGGTAATACGACGACGACAGCCCGGCTCCCTCTGGTGGCAGAGGCGGCGGCCCGGCTCCCTCTGGTGGCGGAGGCGGCGGCGGACCCTCGGCAACCCTAGAAAACAAAAAGGAGACACCAGCATTCCCAAGCGATGCGGAGCAGCAGGCAACCCCAGGCGATCCAAATGAGTCATCCCTGAGCGGAGCGGGCATGGCATCCCTGGGCGGTGCAAGGCAGGCATCCTTGGGCCATAGCTCCTCCCTCTCTGGCTCTGGAAGCAGTGGCTCCTCCCCTCTGGGCTCTGGAAGCGGCAGCTCCTCCCTCTCAGGCTCTGGGAGCGGCGGCTCCTCCCTCTCGGGATGATGGCAGCTCCTCCTCCCTCTCTGACTCTGGGGGGGGGTGGCAGCTCCTCCTCCCTCTCTGGCTCTGGGGGGGGCGGCAGCTCCTCCTCCCTCTCTGGCTCTGGGGACGGCGGCTCACCCCTCCTCCCTCTCTGGCTCTGGGGACAGCGGCTCACCCCTCTCTGGCTCTGGGGACAGCGGCTCACCCCTCTCTGGCTCTCGGGAAGGCGGCTCACCCCTTTTTATTGGAGTGACCGGGGCATCTCTCATGTCTACCGCCAGGTAATTTACCACCATGAGGGCAACCTTTGGGAAGGACGCCGGGTGGTGTTGTTCCTCCCACTGTTCCCACCTCTCCCCAACTCAATGCCACAGCATGTTGATAACTATGGGGAGATCGTGGACGAGGTCTGCCTCAGAGTGCATCAACCAGTCCCAGATCTCCTGGGACGGTGGTGAAGGTGGTGGTGCTGGAGGTAGTGGGGTGGCCCCTGATGCCCGGGGTGAACACGGCACCTCTTCCTGGGCTTGGTTGTAGGGGCATCCT
The DNA here is from genome assembly GCF_017654505.1 of Polyodon spathula. NCBI lineage: Eukaryota > Metazoa > Chordata > Actinopteri > Acipenseriformes > Polyodontidae > Polyodon > Polyodon spathula. The sequence goes on from NC_054543.1 coordinate 4,565,969, forward strand.
GCCCAGTTGTGGCCGTCCTCCTCACACCGGCCACACCAGTTTGCCGGTGGCACGTCTGGGCAGGACCGCCAACGATGGTCCTCCTTCCCGCACCAGGAACACCAGGGGAAGAGGCTGGCTGGGTCCTCCAGTGGTGGCTGCAGCAGCTTACATTTCTTCTGCTGCTACTTTTCCTGCCTTTGCCACTGTCTGCTGTTCTTTCCCATAATCCAAAAAAAAAAAAAAAATAACGATTCTCCCAAAAATTAAAAATAAATAAATAAATACTGCTCTGAGCCTCTAGGTGGCGCTATCCCACTTCTGGCACCATATGTGGCAGGCTGGTGAGTGGATAGAGGCCCAGAGACAGACTGCAGTTCAAAAAAATAACTATTTTATTATAAATAAACACAAAAATGAAAGGGCACAAGGGCCAAAACAAAACGATTTAAAACACAAAAAAGAAAGACAAAAAGCAAAACTTACAAAAATAACAATTTCCAGGCTGGGCAATGCCTTCACTGGATTCAAACTTTCCAAACAACCAAAAAACTAACCTGCTTCCTCAGCTCCCTCTTTCCAAATGAGAAGCAGAGGCCTCCTTTTATGTCAGGTGGCTGGGCGCTGATTGATCGTTAATTAACCTAATCAACTAATCAACCCCAGCCACCTGACCATAATAAACCCAGGCAGGTAGGGGAAATTAACCTCATCCCTGCCAATTTAAAAAGGGCAGGGCTTTGCTCTGCCACAGTATGTTGCAGGAGTAAATCAATAATTAAACATGTACACCAGGATGTGTATTGCCAATGTCTTATTACAATATATTGAACAAATACATTCTTCTGTTTTTGTGTTATGACATGTTGCATGTTAATATTAAATTAGTGCTGGTTACTATACATCTGAGTGAGGGGAAAGAGAGTATTAAATACATTTATAATAGAATTGTCTTATGCATGGCTAGTGGTGAATCACCTCTGAAGATCAAAGCGAGTTTTGATCAACAGCTTAAAAAAAATGCTGATTTAGAGCTAAATAGATATTCAACATTATAAAACAAAAAAACAATTCAAAGATAAATCAACTGCAGTGAATTTATTTTCTTTACAATCTCACAATGTTTATCTACTCTGGTGGTTCAAGCTATCCGGACTATGGGCTACGGCCTCATGTCTTACATTGCACCCAGGCGTGTGTAAGAATTGTCTTATTCCACACCTTGCTGTGAGTTATTGCTTACTGATGGAATCTTTGTTACACAACCATTAAAACAAGCCACATGTACACTAAACCCCGGTTATCATGCTAAATGCATTAAAATAGAATGACAATAACAAAAAATTGACAACTGAATTGCTGTTGCTAAATGTGCCACATGAACACAGGATAACTGATAATTATTTTGAGCAATTTTAAGATGGTGTCTGTTCACAGTAAACATGTTTCAGCAGCTGCTATGGTAATTGGAATCATTTTGAAAATACGTCCATGTAGAAGAAACTCATCTGTTGCACTCCCCAATTTCTTATCAGATATTTTGTTTCTCCAAGAAAAATATTGAGTTCTGGGGTTCTTCAATTTGTCTTTTACCTCTATTGCTGATTTCCTGATAATATTTGCTAATTCCTTATATTCGTCAATCAATTGCAAAGTTTCCCCATGCATCCACTTGTCTGTACCTATACTTCTTATTTAGCAAAATGGTGAGTGAACCCGTGTGATTAGTGAATGCAATATCATTGGCTGAATGCACACGGGCACTTAGAAAATGGCCTGTTCTAGTAACTTGATTGCCAATCAAAATTTGTTGACAGTGTGCGTTGTCAATTAGTGACAGATGGCTTTTATTATCAATTTGAGTTGCTAAGAAAATAACAATTACAAAATTGCATATTACAGTACATACACCAATATATTATGACTAGATTAAGAGTGTTGAATTACACATGGAATTATGAATCAAATTCCCTAAAAGAGGTTTTCTTTTCTTCTGAAGGGGCAGCTTACTATGCCTTAAAGTCACTGTCACTTAAAAATGACTTTTGAATTCATCTTAAAGAATTGTTGTTACTCAGGATATCAAATCTGGCAATCAGCCTGGTACAGAAGAGCATGTTACAGTTGTGAAGTAAACTGATTTGTGTATGACCTACATTTTTGAATTTCAGTGAATAGAAACACACATTCATAAAGACAACAAATCAACAATTAGTTGCATATAGAGACACTTCAATAGTATCCTGTGAGTCATATCTTCTTCAACCTACATAATGTCTTGTCTAGAAAGAAATAAGAAACTTAAGAATAAGCAACCTAATTGTTCTTTTTTTAAAGAAGAAAGAGTATATTTTATATCTGATCTCAGTAAAGAACTACCTTATCAATGACTATTCTTTATTCTTAACACAACAAAGGGTTTGAGAGATCTATGGACTGATTAAGAATCATCCTGAATTTGCACTCCCTTCATTGGACACCAACATATTTTGTAGTTATCGATAGAAAAGGTATATAATAATGAAGGCTTTATCTAAAAAAAATCTTACCTTCTGTACCACTAGCATAACATCCTTCTTGTGAAATCCATATTGTTTTGGTATAGATTTTATTTATTTTTTCCTTTGATGTAGTTCATTTGTCTCCCCATTTACTCCCTTTGGTTTCCTATCCCCATTCACTTCGTGCAGTTCAGGTAAGAGAAAGACCCCATCCTGACTTCATGTGTGCATCACTGAATCATAACTCTGCATGGTCCTAATAACTGTGACATAAGAAATAAACTTCACTAGCTGGTTTCACAGACCATGATTTGCACTAGTCTTGGACTACCGCCTTACCTAAATGAACAGGGGCTAGTCCAAAAACAGTGCTGAATGTTTTTACTTGTGGTAGTAAAAACAATAAAGGATTTGTGAGAATATCATCATACAAACAGAACAGCCTGGGTTAGTACACCTTTAAAAGCTATGAATGTGAGCTTGTGTGTTTTAATTTAATCTGGCATCACTCAAACCATTTAAATGTCTTTCTATTATTCCAAAAGCTGTTCCAGATACTTTAATACTAGAGTTTTGCCACATTTGAGAATATTGCTCAGGGTTAGAACAAACCTATGTGGCATGTTTTGTTATACTAAATCCTTTGCTGGTACACCAAGTAATAAAGCTTGGAGCTACACTGAGACCAAGCTACATTGAAGGCTCTAAAGTCGCTTTTCTATGCAGGGGATTTAGAAAACAAATAGTTTATTATATTGCCGGCAGAGGGGAAGCTCATGAGAACCACAATCTGCAGTTATGTATTTCACCAAAAGGAAAGATCAATTCTTACCATATTTAAAAAAAAAAAAAAATGTGTTCTGTCTTCAGTTACATGATACATATAACAGAAAAAAAAGTCTATGAGGTCAACAAATACTGGTCCAAAGTGCCCTAAAATCCTCAAAATGACCTTGGCAATACAGAACACCATTCTAATAGTGTGTGCTTGTGTAAATACGTATGTAATGTCTCTGCTCACAGTTCCCTTTTGAGACTTCTCATTATTGCTTACCGTACCATTCTGATTTAGTTCCCTATGTTAATGACCTTACTGATTAACTTCTATTGGGCGACACCGCACAGAAATTATTTGTTACTGAAAATGCTTTAAGCTATTAGCAATAACAGCAGTTTTCAGTTCACAGCTATGTGCACAAGGAGAATATGAATGTTTTAGATTATACTGTAGATATGGTACTTAAAATGAACATCACATTTATAAATAAACCCTCTTGTATTTGACTATAATAAAAAGTGATTACCAAAAAATATGTTACACTTAAGAGTCCCCTGCACCTCCTAATATGGCTAAGACAAACTGTTACAATGCCAAACAATAATAATAACAATAATGATGATAAACTGGCTGTTGACTATGCATATGATAAAACCTGTGCCTAAAGTGGTTGAGGGGTAAATTAGGTAATTGATAACCAGTTGACCCCCCATGGTCACAATATAAAAGACCTGCAGCTTTGGCTGAATGGAGTCGAGTGTTCGGGAATAGAGCAAGGAAGTAAAAGAAGAAAAGTAAAGAAGCAATCGTAACACATGCTGATTCAACACCAGCACAATACTTGTTTTACTTATTATGTGTTTGTCTATTTGTTTTGGCCAACGTGCCGTTTTGTTTGTGTTTAGTGTTTTTGTTTCCTGTTTGTGCAAACCTTTTATTTTGTTCATTTATTATTCACAATAAACTTGTACAAAAGCACTTCATTTACTCACAATAACTGTGTTTCTTCCTGGCCTGACATCACTATTTTAGCCATCGTGTCACAGCTGCGTTTACACATTTGCATCCCAGTGATAAAAATCACATTGAATACTTTTTGCCCAAGGCTATTTTTTTACAGGAGAAGGAGAAGATTATTTAGAGTATCTGTAAAAAGGGTGTGAGAAGCTGCTGTGAGTGACAAAAGATTGCAGGTGAAACTCCAGAAAGGCACCTGGGTTTTACTGACAATATTTACAGGGATTGCAATGCAATTGCAGTTGGGCACTGCAAGGATACCAGCAATAGTAATACCTAAGATGGGGTGGTATAGCACATGGGCAGAAATGCACAAAGTAAGTGTAACAGAAATAATAAGTACATCAATGAAAATCAAAACACAGTGGAAAAACACTCAGCTAACAAAAACAAAATCTGGTCAAAACAGCAGCCATGTGTGCTTCGTCTCTGGGAAGGTTCCACTTTAGGAACCTCCCTGACACATCCTCAATATGTTTACTGTGAGATAAACCCCCCCATAAGCTATTTCCTTGTCTAGTTTCTAAAACCAAGACTCTGGTCGCACACAGTGGTAAAATCGTTCTTTGATTTCTCACCCTGGTTCAACACTACTCCCCCTCCCTCCAAATTCATCTTCACCACTAACTTTTAGAGAACAATGTAACTGCTTTCCAGCTCCTTTCTATGGCATGTGGGTAGGTTTAATTGATCATCAATTAATCAATTAGCACCTGGCCACATTCCACACATATTTTAGCAGGGAGGGTATTCTGATCCCAACCTTGACATATTTAACAAAACTTAATTTACAAAATAAATATCTATAAACATTTAAGCCTATATCTTTTCTGGAATCGCTGCTATCAGGTCCATCCATATGATTGATGCCTCTCAAGTAACCATTCTGAATAATACATTGTGCTGTATATATTTTTCCACTCAATCTTCATCGGGGGCTTTATAGGTGGAAGTCTGTGTGGTCTGGTGGTTAAAAAAATGGGCTTGTAACCAGAAAGCCTCAGGTTCAAATCCCAGCTCAGCCACTGCCTCACTGTGTGACTTTGAGGAAGTCACTGAACCTCCTTGTGCTCTGTCTTTCAGGTGAGGAGTTGTTGTAAGTGACTACAGCTGATGCGTAGTTCACACACCCTAGTCTCTGTAAGTTGCCTTGGATAAACAAGTCTGCTAAATAAACAAATAATGAAATTAATTGAGAAAAGTATCCCTCTGAAATCATTTAACTACTACGCAGATTCATTCAGTGTTGGCTGCCCATAGTGACCCTCTTGTGGTGGTGGGGGTCTACTGTATATTTATAGTACTGTACAACATTGATAATTCAAGATATTTTCTTATTTGATAAATAATGCAGCTTTGGGCCACATACTTACATAGACTTTTTTCAATCAAACACTGTGTGACAGATTCTACCTTTAGCTATCAAAGACACTTGAGTTGTCCATCCAGAAAATGAAAAGCTTTGTACTTTTGTTTTTGCCTGCCTTCTGAATGCCTGTTGGGGATATTTCTCACACCGAGTAAAGTATGTCTTCCAGGATGCCACTTATGTGAAACCGGAGAAATATTTTTGTCCAATCATATTTTTTATCATCTTAATAATAATAATAATAATAATAAAAATAATAATAATAATAATAATAATAATAATAATAATAATAATAATAATAATAATAATAATAATAATAATGGTAAGGTGTGTTGAAAGATGAGATCATAAGGATCTTGTTGTATTTTCTTGTTTAACTATCTTGTTTAACTCATGTCTCCTGCTGTGAAGGCCTTTTGCTATGGTGTAGAAGATAAACAAATCACAAAAAAAGAAATACGTGCAGGAATCTGCCTCAAAGTCCCACAGCTATGTGAAAGCACCTCTTGTCCTTTATTGGGCTCAGGGCTTGCTATTGTAACAACATTGGTGGCAATAAAACTGCAGTTAACAGCCTCCATTGTGTAACATGTTTCATTATATTTATGACAGGGACCTATTAAGGTATGGCTAATAAAACTTTATTATTTTAGTTTTTAAAGAATAAAGTACTCCTTCTATATATGGGGTAGATATCTATGGAAGTGTGGAAATATGTAATTTGGTGTAAGTTTACAAATTCAGGAAAACATGGAATTAACTACGTTGTTATGCTAGAAGGATAAGACCAGAGCATTTCTCACATTTTAACTACATTTAACGGTATTAGTTTGATACGTGCCACTAATAATAACAGAAATAGTCAATAGATCAAATTACCTCAACCCCTGGAAAGAGCCCTCAGACTGATTCACCGATGGTCCACGATGATCCTGGAGGTATTAGAGGCTTCTCTATCTATGTCACCTACATGCCAGGTTTTTATACCAGGGGTTTAGGACATACGTGACTAAAGTTTATTTTTGTTATCGTACTAATTATCATTTAGCTGTTACTCCATTCAAGTGCAGCTGACCATTAGCCAATCTCTTTTACAAGGTTATCATGGTTAATTGTTTATTATATTTTGTTCCATAAATTTTTGCACATGCTTTATCTATTCAATAATTTTAAACCTAAGTTGTTCTATCTATGCCAGAAATCAACTCTATTAACATTACCCATACATTTTACTCCCATAGGATATTTCCAATACATTTTCATCCTACACTGTTATTAGAAGATCAATATAAATATGATTTAGAATAGATTTAATCACATAATTTCTAACAAACTGTAATGTTTTAAAGCAAAGATGTACATATTAAACAAATGACTTTACTTGCTCTGCAGGCTTGCTATGATATGTATTATTAAATATCTAAAGTGTGAATAAAAAAACGGGTTATGAATACAAATATGAAACTATATAATAGTGACAATTAGACCTGATTATATTACAGTTTGGATCTTTGAAAACTAAGCAAACTGTTTTAAAAATAGAATTGTACTCCTCAAGAATTTATATTTTTAATTAATTTTGTATAATAGAAATGTGGTGGTATACAGTTTCATTAGTAACATTTCTTATTGTTCAGTCTGACAAACTTGTTTGTGCAAGGACTTTACACCAGTGGTTTTCAGACTTTTTCTTAAAACCTGTTGCATCTATAAAGGACAAGTAACTAAGCCAAACAAGGGGTGATGTAAGGATATGCGCATAGTGATTTCTGGGTCCAAACCCCCCACAATGCTGCTGTAAATTGTGTTTAGCAGCTGTAAAGTCTGATTTTACTGGTTGCTTTAAATGTGGTGTATGTAAAGAATGGTGTTCACCTGGCATTCTGCACCCGTTATCGAATTTGCATGGGATCTGGACACTAAGTGGGTGCAAACATTATAAACTTATGTAAGGATTTTGTCTTGCACTTAAGCAATTGCTGACCCTCCAAAAACTTGACACCTCTTCTGCACCTATACTTACACAACAGTGTTTTGATTCTCCTGAGGGGTGGAAACTGGTATTAGTCCATCCATCATCATTAACTGCTTAATCCTTTACTGGGTTGCAGTGAGCTGGAGCCTAACCCAGCAGACACAGGGTTCAAGGCAGGACTACACCCTGGATGGGATGCCAGTCTATTGCTCCACACATCCACACACACATGTGGCAATTTAGATTGACCAATCAGCCTGAGCAACATGTCTTTGGACTGTGGGAGAAAACCAGAGTACCTGAAGAAAACCCATGTGAACATAGGGAGAACATACAAACTCCACACAGATAGACCCTTAAGCTGGAATTGAACCTAGGACCCTGGTGCTGTGAGGCAGCAGTGACAACCACAATACTCTTATGGAGCCATTCAATTTTTTCATTAACCACTTTTGTTTTTCAAATGGCCTTAAACAATTCAAATGAAAATCTATGTATGAATGTTTTATACCTAATAGCCTACAACCACTTACAACCACTTACATGGTTTAATAGCCTCATGTAATTGCTAAATACACCTCTATTAAGCCCTTATCCCTGAGTATCAGAATATAGAAATGTAAAACCATTGCATTATTCACATACAGTATATCAGTACAGCTATTTTTCAGGATAAACATTTTTTTCACAGTATGTTGCTCTGCAGTGCAAGTCTAGTTTTTTGCTCTCAAAGGGCAATTAAAATTCTTGAATGCTACAAGCTTACTGCACAATTCTTAAATGATTTAGCCCATTTACAATGGTGTTTCTTCTTGGATTGAAAATAACTTATTCCATAGCCTTTATGATTAATATGATACAAATACATTTAGCTGAGGGCTTATCACCAGTTAAAGCAGGGGCTTGGGGTCATTCATGCTGCTTCCATAATCAGTGGATTTAAAATCCCAGTGTTTTTGTCCACCATGTGTTTTTTTTTTTTCTTTTTTTGTGGTTCATTGTTTCTTTTGTCTGGGATTTTTCTCTACAGCTGATTCGGGGAGACGTGAATAATGAAGCTCAGCACACTGAGGTATTTAAAATGATTGTGTCAACAGGGCGCTGTGAAAGGAGACATGGTCAAAAGCATATGGAACCTATTTAACTCTTAATTGATTTCCAGTCTAACTGTCAAGGGCCTCTTAATGGGGTTGAGGTCTCTTTTGGAAGCTACAGAAAAGTGGATAAACCGTATTCATTCTGAGAGTTGAAATATGTGCAGGGGCAAAGACTCTCAGGGTACAGTGTCTTGCTGAATGATGGATTTTGGTTCTGACATACCAGTACAAGCCATGGAAAGCATGTTGAAGCCCATATGGTCATATCACATGGTTGATATATTTTTCTATAAAGATAGGCATATACAGTATTATATTAGAGATTATTATTACATGAAAAACTGAACAGGTAAAAGTTGTTTGTATGCTGTATATGTTGTTTTTTTTTTCTCCAGCTGTGGCTTTCCAAACTGTTCATATTAATTTTCTTTCACATGATTTATATATATTTGCTACTCAATATCTGTTGAACATCAAGACAAGAGCAATGTGTGACAAGCAGCTGTTTATAAAATGAAAAATGCATCCTATGATTTATTAAGATCACTGTACGGTGAATAATTGATGAAAGTGAATGGATGTGAAGCAGTTTGAAATAAACATATGCTTTGTCTCACATTCAAGGCTATGACCTACAAAGCTGAGGCTGAAGTCAAGGCCTAAAAGTCCTGAGGTTGAATTTGACAAGAGGGTTGGTATCCTCAAGGCCAAGCAGAGGCTGATGTCGGTGTCAATGTCGTGAACTTCAAAGTTGAGATCAATATAAAAACAAAGTTTAACATACACTTTTATGTATTTGGTAATTTGAGACTAAATGTATTCAAATATAAGTAGTAATAGTATATAGTGTAGTCTATAAACCCTTTGCTTTAGAGTTGTCTTTTCTAACGTATATATTCCTCCTCTGCTTTCTATTAGTATTTCTAAAGAGATTTAAGAGAAGGTTACAATACGGCTGGTTATATTTTGTTAACTTGAAGAGTAAGTAGCGGGGTTCCAAAAAATATAGTGGTACACGTGATGCTTCAACTGTTTAAATAACCTACATGTATTTTTTTTTCTTTTCATTGTTAACATACCTGCCAAGTCTCCTGATTTTGTCAGGACACTCCCTATGTAAAGCTTTATCTCCCGTCTCCTGGTGAGACTCCCGGAACTCCCGATAATTTAGATTATCAATTGTAATGCATCATTACATACATTAATGAATATATCATAATGATTTACTATATGTCTAAGCATTATTATACAGTATAATGCTTGTTATTGTCAAATGCTGTAGCATACGACTGATCTGCTTATAAAAAGTCAGTCGCTGTCGTGCACTGATAGTGTGAGGATTATTGCCCACTTTTTCAAACAGGTAACACAGCAATAACGATAGATGATGTGGTATGGAACAGAAAAGCCAGAGCACGTACTGCTATGTTTTTTGTTTGTTTGTTTGTTTGTTTTTTTTTTTTTTTTTTTTGTTTTTTAAATCGCTCTTCCTGCAGTGATTTAGAGGGCAGATCTCAAACCAGTGTTGTCAGGTCCGCGGTTTTCCCGCGGAATTGGACTACTTTAAAAACACAGCCGCGGGAAATATTAAGGAGCCGCGGGTTGATAATGTAATTGTACTGGTGGTATAACTTTAAAAGATTAAAATGTTTTCATGTTTGCAACATTGTTTGGGATACAGTACCAGCATTAGTCTTTCAATGAAGGGATGACGCTGTAATTCGGTTGCTAGTATGAATGTTAATTTGCCCCTTCAGTGCTTCCATACGCTTTTGTTGACAGTGACATGTATGGTATGCAAATCAGCTTATTCTGTATTTCTGAAGTAGATAACACGCTACAGTCATTAAGACATACTAAAATACAAACATTTGACTAATGTTTCGACTGGAAGTCTGTCAGTTTCTTTAACTATTTCTGCATATATTATGGTTGAGTGTTTGACATTTATAGATACATTTATTTTATAATTATTTTCTTTTTAGATGCCTTTTGAAACCCCATTTTATTTGATGTCATGTTTACTTAGCAATTTCAAACCACTCAATATGTATCTATCAATTTAGGCACTTAATTCGATTTGCATTTAATTATTTTCTTTCAAGAACTGTAATGGAGTCAGATTTCTCGTCAGTCAGTGTTTCATACTGACTATCAGAATGCTGTTGTATATCACTTACTTGATCATCTTGCACCCTACGCTTAGTCAATTAGCCTAAGGGATAAAGCACTTCATATGGTTCTTAATCTGTCAGTATATGTCAATATACAACGTATATTCCTATATAACACTGACCTTTGTTGTTGCCCAGTCTAAAAGGGCCACTATGTTAATCTAGTATGTAGACGTTCTTCTGGCTATTATGATAATTTTAAAAAGAATGTTACCAGGCTGTTTTAATATATGCTATGGTTAGATAATAGACTAGACTATCAGCCTGTAATGGAAAATCATTCTGAGTCAGTTGATTCATTCTGTGTGGGTCTACCTGCTAGCTATCTCGCCATTCGATTCTATTGAAGTCTGATCAGTCTATTCAGCAGTGAATCAATTTACCAGTATGTCTTGTATATGGTTCTTTTTTTTTTTTTTTTTTTTTTTTTATTATTTTACTTATAGCAGTTGGAGGGCAAATTACAAGTCATATTGGAGCCTATTGTTGAATGAATATCTACTTAGTTTATTATATTCTTTCCAAAATAGCCACATGATTGCTACTCATTTCATGCCTTTCTAATTATGTTTTTAAAAGTGCTGATCACTCATTATTTAGACAGTGTTACATGTTACACTGTTGCATGCACAGGGTGCCTTAGGAGTATTACTAGAATTAATTAACTTTGTATTCACATTCCAATTTGACACCTTCACACTCAGCACTGGGAAATTTTAAATGATCAGGGAGTGCTTCATTTACACATTCATGTTGCGCCACAGTTGCTTGTCAAGACTTGGCTTGAGACCAAAAAAGAGCCATGGTCATTGGTCACTGTTAGAATGTGAGTCGTCTGCATTTTCTGTGTGAAAGTTAGAAATGTCCAAGTGTCCTGTAGCCAGCCAGAAACATGAAAAGATGTCGAAGGGAAGGTCATTATGTGGCTGTTGTAGACGAGGGATGAATATAAAACAAAACAAAATGAAAGCCAAGGAAACAGTTTTTATTAAGAAGGCATATTTTTAACATGTGTGAGCACAAGTTTTTTTTTTTGCCTTCACTGAGAACTATCCTTTGAAAAGCTACGTATGTAACATGAGCATTTGTTGTTAATCAATTGTTACTTTTTTTTATTGTGCCTTAGTCTTCAGGTGTTAATGAATTAGTCTTTATGCATAAGGCACATGAAACAAAGCTGTGGTAATTCAGTTTAACTTCACTCCAGCTGCCCTGTACAGATGTTGTACTTGTAGACACCGAGGAGGTTCATTTATTACTGCCTGCATCTGGGCTACGTGTTGCAAAGAGGGATCCATTTTAGCAATCAAGCTCTTGACTGGAGCTGTGTTTCAAGAATGTGCTGGCCCTCTTGAAAATCATTCAGATTTATGAATACAACAGCAATTTAATAAGGGAACCATTTACCAAAATTGCAGGTATCTTTATATTAACAATGTATGTCTTATTTATATCAAAATACATGCTGTTGCTTTTTTTTCTCACAAATTTCTAGACTGGCCTGTCACTGGGTCTTCCACTTCATTTAATTAATATAGTTTTAAATACTTTCACGCAAAAAAAATATATATTACAAATATATGTGGAGAGCAGAGAAAATAAGCATATGTTCTTCCTATCTCTTGTATTGGCATGAGCTACTACCTATACCTAGATGAAACACATAGAGTTTGGTTAAGGATGGAGCTCCATATAGAAAACAATTGAAAAGCTAGAACGTTTCATAACTGATTATCACATACTGTATGCTATCCAATGTCGGTTTTGTATTTGCAGTGTATTCAGAAATAGTGTATACAATGTAGAAATTCATATTGTTTGAGATATTTGCAGTTGCATCAACCAAGACAATCAAAGAAAGCAGTCAAAATAAATATCAACATTTTGCTTTTTCAAAGTGTTGAATTGTAGTCTCATTTTCTATGTGGATGGTACTAACTTCATACATTAAAAAATATTTTACAGCGTAGAGAAAATAAAAAACTCTGTTCATAGTCTTGCCCTGTAGCATTTCCTTACAGATACACAGTGATTTATGTAACCCTTGCAGAACCCACAGCGGTATGAGATATTCTGAGCAGCTGGCATGCAAGAACCTTAACTACACCAGGCAACTTTTTTTTTTACTGGTATGCTTTTTATCCTGTAGCTATTTACCCTATGATGCAGACTAGTACTTCAGTGAATGAGGCATTAATATGTTGGGGAGTAACATATTAAGCCGAATTATCATTTAGAGATATCTCAAATTCATTTAACAATATCTCTAAATATTTAAAGATATCTCTAAATCATTTAAGATATCTAAAATACATTGATTTAAAGATATCTCTAAATGGAGCTTTAATTGAGACATCTGAAATGCATTTTGAGATGTCTTTAAATCATTTAAAGATATTAGAAATTCATATTATTTAGAGATATCTCTAAATAATTTAAGATATCTAAAAATAACTTCATGTTCATTTAGAGGTATCTCCAAATCATTTTAAGATATCTTGAAATAACTTATTTTTCATTCAGATATATCTTGAAGTAACTTCCTGTTCATTTGGAGATATCTCTAAATGGACAATACGTTCATTCAAAACAGTATTTTCACAGGAAGAGTTATTTTCAGATATCTTAAAATCATTTAGAGATATCTCTAAATAACTTCAGGTTCATTTAAAGATATCTCTAAATCATTGAGCAATATCTGTAAATAGCTTCCAGTTCATTTAGCGATATCTCTAAATGCACAGGAAGTCCATTCAAAACATTTTCACAGGAAGTAATTTTGAGATACCTTGAAATGGCATCCTGTTCATTTGAAGATATCTTCAAATGATTGAGATATCTTTAAATTAACAGGATATTATTTAAATATATCTCTAACTTATTTAGAGATATATCTAAACAATTTAAATATATCTCTAAATATCTTCCTGTTAATTTAAAGCTATCTCTAATCATTTGAAGATATCTTCAAATGAACAGGAAGCCATTTCAAGATATCTCAAAATGATGTCCTGTGGAAATGTTCTATGTTTTGAATGGACTGCCTGTCCTTTTAGAGATATCTCCAAATGAACAGGAAGTTATTTAGAGATATCTCTGAATGATTTAGAGATATCTCTAAATGAACAGGAAGTTATTTACAGATATCTTAAAATGATTTAGCGATATCTCTAAATGAACAAGAAGTTATTCCGAGATATTACAGAGAGGGGGGACCAGAAAGAGGAACCGGGGGTGAAAAGGGAATGAGGAAGAGACAATTGAGAATGGAACCTGACGTGCGCAAGACGACTTTGCTGTCCTTCCTCTGACATATTTTGTTTTTTGTTTTGTATTTTCGTGCTCCAGAAATGTCATACAGTACCTACAGTCTCACTCGACACCTAACTCTGTCACCTCTGGGCTGCAAGAGCAGCAGCTAAATAGACCAATATGCTCATTGAGACCTTCATTATCATAAATGTTAGCATCAGGGCAAAATTCTGGGGGTGGTAGATGGGCTGCTTTATTAATTAACGCCTATCATCATTGACCTCCTATTTAAACTCCAATTGCACATTCCTTCTCTGTCTAGTGTTTCGCTTTCTCCTCTTCCTCCCCTCTCTTTCTCATGCCTTTGCATCGGTCTCCTCTGGGGGGGTAAGTGCAGATCCACTCCCCTGACCTCAGGTCAGCCACGCTACCTCGTCCTAACACTAGGGGGGTTCTCACCGAGTGAGTCAGAGGAGACCCCCTGCCACACTATCCTTACGCAGCTCATATGCCTATTCTACCTCACTGTCCTTCCTTCGCAAGCGATGTGGCCCGCTTTGTGCTCTGAGAGCCCAAGTCCCAGACTAACCCATCTCACTGTTGCAGGTTCCCCGAGGGATGCCTTCCTGCTCCCGGCTTGGGAGGCCTATATCTCACCCTTTACTATTGCTCCTTTAGGTCCTAAGCTGTTGGATTATCCTTATTGACTGAGAGGCGCCTCTGCTCAGAAGAGCCCTTACATATGTTTTCAGACTCTGAGGAACATGACCTTCGACCAAACTCTGTTCTCGGCAATAGGAGAGCTCATCGGTCCTGATCTCTTTTCTATCCTAATTTTAAACCTGGTTAAGAAGTTAAGAAGTAACTATTTGTAACAGTAACTGTAACTATTTACATTTTTTTTTTCCAAAGCAGATTCTTTTTTAAAAGCAACTTCCCCAACACTGATTATTTAGAGAATGCTGAATTTGGATTAGCATATAATAATGACTTCACAATTAGGGCAAGGATAACTATGAAAATAATATAATTAAATAATAATAATCTACTCAATTTACCTAGTTTTCCACATGTATGTATGAAGTTATCTATCTCAACTAAGGAATTGGACAGTAGCCATTTGTTTTGAGTTCATCTGAAAATACCTGTTTTAATTATTTATAAGAAATATTACTATCTGTAGTGCTATGAGATTTATAATCAGAGCTGGGAATGTAATGTGCAACAAGCAATGTAATTGGTCAAGCAAAGTTTCAGCTGTACAAATGTACACAGTAACTATGGAACTGAGTGACCAATTACCTGTGCAAAATACCAAAAGTAGTAAGAAAACATGTAGATCTGGAAGAAGAACAGTTAAATAAATAGCAACAAAAAAAAAATTGCAAAAAAAAAAAAAAATACAGATATATTTTCTTTTGCAAGTTCCAATAAAATGTATTTACTCAGCTCAACTGATTTCCATTACATAAGAGTAGATGTTAAAACTTCGTGCTGATTTGAACTCAGCTCTCGACAAGATAAGCACCAACTAAGATGTAGCTTTACAGTAAACAAATGTGATCCATCTGCATCTCCATCTATTTGTGTTGCTTTCCATCTGATGATGTAGATATCCTTCTGTCTGGTGTTGATGGCTGAAGTGTAATGCTGGCTCCAGCTTATTTTGCCTCTCCAGTGCATCAGTACACACAACGGCTGCAATGCTAACTCTGGGGATCAACCACAGTGCAGTCTCCCCAGCGCATCAGCATGACAACCGTCTGGATTGAGATAAGTAGGATAAATCTCTGGGGTCTTCAAGTGGGCACCTTCCATCCTCTGTGTTTTGTTGACTAGCCCATGACACCTCAAGAGGGCTCAACAGTGATTCTGGCGTCCCGGCATCACCCCCCTCCATCCCCCCCTCAACTCAGCCCAGCTTACTTGCCCATACATCAGTGTTGCTTTCTTTCTGTTGTGGTTGAGATCCCCAGCCAGAATCTTTCCGTTTCAACCACAGCCAGTTGCTGCTTCTTTCTGCTGCTTCAGATAAGTTCTTCACTGTGCGATGCAACTCTTGGCCACTGAACCCGACATTTCTGAGAAACTAGGTTGTAGAGTGCACCACAAATCCTCGACAACCCACCTCCACTGGGTAAACCCGGACTCTCCATCCTCAGCGTTCCGCTTTAACATCTAGTTGAGCATACCGAAGTTTCTTCCTCTCATATGCCTCATCCACAGCATCCTCCCATGCAACTGCTAACTCTTCCATATAAACAAGGCGTGCTGATCCAAACTACAAGACAATGTCTGGTAGAAGGTTAGTAGTGGCAATCTCAGGTGGAAAAATAAGCCGTTGAACAATATCTGCCAGCATTTTCCAGTCTCTAGCAGCTTCCAGTTGTCCTGGGCGAGGCTTGGTTTTAACACCTTTTCTTGGTGGTTGCTCTCCTGGATGGACATTCTGTGGTGATGGGAGAACATCATATGTTGATGTGATGAGGAAACTGATCCTGCTCTGTTCCATTTTCCATAGGTCTTGCCAACCAATCTTGCGTTGTTCCACACTCTCCCATCTCATCCATTCTCTCTGCTCGGCCTGGGAAATGGCCTTTACACACCTCATCCTTTCCTTTTGCTTTTTCACCTCATTGACTACCAGCTTCCTCTGTTGATCTGGGGTTGCCTTGTGCCATGTAGGAGGAGCTGAACTGAGACGAAGACCCCCTCTTCCATGCTGAACTTGCCCCATAATAACACCTATTTGAAGGGCAGCCTTAGCATCTTCCACAGCTTTCTTTGCCACCCACTTTCTTCCAGTTTTCAACACAGGTGCTGCCTCCCTTATGCATCTGTCACGTGAATCTACTAATGTCATTTCCAGTTGGACCCTGGCGCACTTAAACTCCTCGGTTAGAGTAGAGATTGGTAGCTGCAGTATTCCTTTACCATAAAGTTCCACTCTGATGAGGCAGCGTGGAACTCCCAACCATTTCCTGACATATGAACTGATTAAAGCTTCCAGCTTCTCAAGTGTTGTCAAAGAAACCTCATACACAGTCAGTGGCCACAGCAGTCTTGGCAGTAGACCAAACTGAAGCACCAGCGTGTAGTTAAATGGACTATTTTATTGGTGGAAGGATATCTAATAAAATTTAATAAAAATAAAATTAAAAAAAAAAAACCTAAACATGATGTATGCTTTTTTTTTTTCTTCAAATCCACTGTTTGACTTGGATTATAAGTGCAATAAGGCCATTCAGGGCATCTATATATGTTGAATATACAGACTTCTCATGGGTTAGAGGCACCTGACTTTGTCTTGTGCCTCTCAACACCCGAGGTGTCAGTATATTGCATACATGACTGTGGCACTATAAATATGGTTCATTTATCCTGCAAAAACAGTAAAGCTGAAACAATAAAGCTTAAATATTTAACTTACAATATACAACTTCATAAATAATACATTTGTGTTATATGTGTAATAATACATACAAGTGTGGGGATTAAAGAAAACAGAATGTGAACTCCCTTGGGTAACATTAGTACTTGGGAATGTTTAACTCTATAGCATAATCACCATTTAAATATCCCAAGTGATACAATAACAGGTTAATTAGTAAAACTGATATGTATTAGTTACATTTTTAAGTGTATGTTATTGTTTATGCAAAATTCTTGTAATAGGTTTTAAAATGAGATATTATTGGAGCCAATTAAATAACACACACACACACACACACACACACACACACACACACACACACACACACACACACACACACACACATATATATATATATATATATATATATATATATATATATATATATATATATATATATATATATTGCATTTTGTTTTAATGTGCTGTGAACATTCAGGTTACTCGTATACTG
The DNA here is from genome assembly GCF_017654505.1 of Polyodon spathula. Classification (NCBI taxonomy): domain Eukaryota; kingdom Metazoa; phylum Chordata; class Actinopteri; order Acipenseriformes; family Polyodontidae; genus Polyodon; species Polyodon spathula. Next base: position 4,583,998 of record NC_054543.1, read on the forward strand.
CATACTACCATACACAAGTATCGAAAGAGATGAATACACACAGAACAAATGCTAATGCAGGATTGGGTGGGATATTTGTTCTTTATTTTAGCTCCCAAAAGATTCAAATTGAAACCCTGACTGTCACCATTACGGCAAGTCATTTTTGGGATAAAAAAGGAAATTAATGTCCCAACCCTCAGTAGGCCCTCATTTCTAGAAACTGAATAGCATTGTGGGTAACCACTTCTTATGTGAGAAAACTCGCCTATTAATATCCTCTGCATTTACTGTATTTGCAGAGTGGGCAATTATCTCTTCAGGGAAACCAAGATAATAAGCAAGCAATCAGTTTGAGAGGGCTGCAAGTACTCTGCATTAATTAACCTGCCCAGTGTAGACATATTGGTCATAAATAATTATTTGTGAGATGTGTTAATGTTCCTTCTGTTTGTTTGGTTTTTATCATCATTATTTTCTGGGACATGTTCTGTATTCTTGTCTCACTTCAATCCCTAGTGGTGCCATTAGTACTGGTTCTCAGATCTGTTTCCCAATAACAGCAGTGTAACCTTCAAGATGAATCGCTTGAGTAAAGTGCAACCACTTCTGATTGATCTTGAAGTGTGTTTTCCAAAACCAAAGGGAGAATTTATCATATGTTTTGAGATTCACGTAAGCATTTGCTTTTCTTTACTCACAAGTTTCTTGGGAAGCATCAGTTTTCACGTCTGCAGGTGTGCGTATTCTCTCCATGTATTGGAGTAGAATTAAACTTCAGTAAACAGATTGAGAATTGTAAAGTACAATACAAGGAGAAGGTATGTACTGGACTGGATGTTTGCATTACAGTTTGGGAAGAAAGAGCTATGCTGCTCAGAAATAATGCTTTTCCATGTAGGCTACAACCGTCCCCCATATGATAGTTATTTTAAATGCATTATCATTGATCAATTATCAGTAGAAAACATGTCTTTAATACCATTCTTAAGGTGTTTCTTATTTTAGTATTGCAGAAAATGGTTGAAGAATGGAGACACTCTGTGCTGGGAGGAATGCATGGACTGTCCTACACAACCTACTGATCTATCTCCTATTAAAGTATTGTGTGATGTACAACACAGACAACAGGAATCTAGGCAACAACACAGAGCTGAGCAGTTTTGGCTGTCTCTGCATGATGTGCTTGACTTGAATTGTAAATGGACTTGCAAGTTGAGTGATTGAATGGCATGTACTGAATCTGCTCTTTCAAGTCAATGACACATTTTACATAGTTTGTATATTGTTTTAATGATTTAGTCTTCTGACCTTAGAACATAGAATTACAGATGAATAATAGAGTATGGAGGAAATAAGTAGAAAGAAATACAGGGTAACTGTATTAAGTGACTTTAACAGAATCACTGTATTGATAGGATTTAGTCAGTCTACCCTTGACTGTTCTGTTGTTTGAAATGCATTATCAGTAGAAATGCATTTAAAACATGTCTGTTATCTTGAGGTGTTTCTTATTTTACTTCAAAACTGTATACTGTATATCCCTTCTATATAAATGGGCTTATATAGTAAAAAAATTAATAAAAATAAAAAGACATTGCATTGCTTGTTTGCTGTTTTTATCAGAGTGATCTTTTTTCCCTTCTTTTATTATAGAATATATTCCTGTAACCCCTCTCCCCCCAGGAGGAGAGATCAGGTCATTTCATATTCAATTGCAAGCTGCTTTTGAAAAGAAGAAAATCAATTACCCACTGGTGAACAAAAGTTTTCAATTATGATCTTGCTATGATATACTGTAGAAAAAATACTGTATAGATGTATTAATATCAAAATACACTCTGCAAGTATTTTAGAAAAACAATGCGCGACATGAATGTTCCTAAATATTTAAATGTTTATCCAAAAAAAGAGTAAATGTTAAATTGTATAATATTTAGGTTTTTTTTATGTCCACCTTTTATAGACATTTTATTTTCACCATCAGAGAGGTGAAATGTCCCCTTCTTGTACTGGACAGAGTGATCGTTAGCAGACATATTTCTGATCTTCGATGCAGCTGGTCTCTTTTTTGTTGCAGGCATTTTAAAGAAATCGTGCAGCTCTATGCAGTGTGTTCAATGATTTAAGTGATAAAAAATATGTATATCTACACTATTCTTTCAGGAATGGCAATTTTCATGAGGAAATACATATTACATGGCAATGGATACATTGAATGGAATAGGCTGCAAGCTGTAAAATAAAAAGAGCAAAGTGAACATTTAAATTAGTTTTCCACCTGAAGCAAAGTATATTAAATGCATTTTCTAACAGAAATATTGGGAAGAAAAAATATTTGCATTTTTACATTAATTAACTCACCCTTTCATAATGCTAGCACTAGTTACGTGAAAAGAAGGCTAGCTGCCATCTCTTTTAGGATCTGTCATGCGTCTAAGTAATTCAATCTATTTTCTACACCAGGTTCCTGCAAATCATTATGATTGATGACATTAAAGATCCAAGGTGAGAGTTGTTAATAATGTGTGAAATAGCAGAGAATTCTGAAATGATTTTTTTGACATTATCTTTTGATTAAGATCAAAGAGCTGAACCATTAAAAAAAAAATTAAAAAAAACTATAAAAATATCAAGACTAATTACATTGCAGTGACAAGGGTGTAGGGATTTGGCACACGACCAGGCCAAAGGAAATCCAGCCAAAATGATTGTGACTTAGCCATCCTACTTTCAATGTGAGTAGGACAGTTCTCAATTCATGGCACAGTGGGTGTCTGTACATTTTGAATTAGTGTAAAAACCTGCTGTTATAAAATATCTATTTACGTCCTTCTGGATTACTTCACCAGAAAAGCACATGTCTTCTCTAGGTAGGTTTATTTCTAAGTCCTCTTGATTACAATATGATTACATATGAACCAACACACAATTTTATACTTAATCATTTACTTCATATTAAATTTAAATGAAGCAAAAATGAATACATGATTTTGTCGAGCTGTGGCTGTCCATGATAAAACTATTTTATTTTCATGATTAATTCATTTTATGATTGGGGTATAATAATAATATCTAAAAATGATAGATGAAATTAATTATAGGTAATAATATTGGGATTTTCTTTTTCAGTGCATGTGTGTGTAAAAGTTTAGTGTGTAAAAATATGTAAAATGCCTTTTTTGTGATTTAAATGACGCAGTATTTGGAAACCTCACATCTCACTGGTATAGCATATTGCAAATTAAGAATTTGTGTCACAATTTTTACGTTCCAGCATCATACATGGGTATAAGATAAATAATCTGATTAAGGACTGATAATTTGATGAGGTACCATCAAAGCCTATGGCTAAATGGTTGACAATATTCAGGAAAGCCTAGGTAAAATCCACAACTCGTGTCCTGAATTTAATTAATATATTCAATAGGTGGATAATACATTATGTACCATAGGCTTTGCAGTCCTTGATTAGCACTGATCTTGGACTTCCTAATGTTAGGTAAGGTAGTCCACGATTGTTGTTTATCGAGGAAATGCTTAAAAGCAGTCTAGATCCAGTCTGCACTGTGAGGAATGGCTCTCGATGGTGAACAGTACCTGATAGCAGTGCTACTTGGGGATCAAAACAGTGACAGCCTGGTAGACCAGCATTCAAACAAAATTATTTTCATAAACAACTACAACCAAAGCACCATTATGCTGTCGATAGCACAATGCAGATTCATCAAGTATCACAATGTGTAAGTGGTTAAAAAAAAAAGAAAAGTTTGAAATGTTTTCAATTTGAGAGATGTTGCCATGCATAGAGCACAACATCGTAAGCTATAACTGTAAAGAAAATGTACAGAAGCAAACCCTACCATATCTTGAACTTTCAACTGCAGGTTGAAAAAATAAATCTTCTAAAATTGCTTCTACATTAGGTTACGAGATCAGATGTGTCAGAAGTGAATGCGATCACCTCCATCCTCTCATAAACTATGTGAGATAAAGAAATATTCAGGTGTCAGGAAAACTCCTCTGGAACAAATGTAATTCCATATTGAATGTTGTATTGTGATCATGTGACTTTGTTTGCTTTGAGAGTTTGGCTTATCATTTGGTACACAACTAGGAAAAGGTCTTGCTTGGCTATGGACATCATCCAATAAGAATGCACCTTTTTGTGGGAGTGAAACCACTGTAGTTATAAAATTAGACAAGTATTTTGAGGAAGTGTTTGTGTCTGTGGTGATATTCATTTTATCAAGCTTATGTGACAGGACAGACCTCTGCTGTTGTATAACCCATCTTACTGGCCCATCTTCTAGACTTTTCTAGAATTAGATTCTGCATTATCATATTGAAATTTCTAGCACCTTGTAGACTATACTATCATAGCATAAAAAGTATGAATACATTTGAATTAGCATTTTTGAGTTAAAAAAAAAGAAAGAAATGCTGAAATAAATAATAACTTGTAACTTTTTTTTTCCCCCGATAATGTTTTGATCGAAATCAGCATTAGTCAACGTGTTAAATTGTTCTGGAGGGATATGTGATCATTCCTGAGTCATTCCATTAGTGGTGGAAATCTGCATTTTTTTTTATTCTAACTGAATAAGTCATGCAACACTACAGTGTAGGCTACCTTAAATCATATGTTAACTTTAGTGGACTTCAGGCGGCGTGAGCCAGGGCTTCGTCCCTTTCTAATTTCACCTGCCTATCATCATTGACTCCCTAATTATATCTTGAGTTTTTCCCTCCTCCTCCGTCCTCATCCTCACTTTTTCATGTGCCACTTGCCTCTGTGTCTGTCCCCTCTGGGGGGACAATGAGTCTCACTTCCCTGACCTGGAGTTCCAGTAACTCTGTAGGTTCTTCGTATGGTCAGGGGGGACCACCAACTTCATTATTCTTTCACAGCTCAAGCGCTATGTCTTGCCTCAAGAAAGAAGGCTCTGTCTCTCTTCCTTCTTTACCCTCCTGGGACTTGGTCCTCATAGTCTTAGTGCTTGAGTCCCATGACTAACAATTGTTTGTGTCTTTTCAGATTCTCTTTTTTCCTTATGTCAAGGCTTCCTATGATCCGTTCAATCCTCTGAGGGTCGAACCTTGTCGCTAACTGAGACCTAGTCGCGAGGCAATGCCTATAACAACTCTCTGAGAATTCAGAGGACTCTGTGTTTTCAGGGACCTGGAGGCCATTAGGGCTAGCTTCGACTCCATAGAGTCTGGCCCATCCTTTTCTCTCTCCCTTGTCTAGAGGCCGAGCCTAAATTACAAAAAACACTCCCTTCCAATCACAGCCCTAGCTCCCATTCTGTGAACTATCTCCAATGATGTTTTCGACTCCTGTACTGTAAATTGGCTTGTTATTCCCTTTATGGTATTCAGTTGTGAAAGGCAAAAGGTTAACAGCAGTGGAAAATTAAGATATACATCTGCAACCCAAGCTGGACAACGAGAATGAACGTTGTTCTTATGTGTTTTCTTTAATCCTTCTCTGGTCTCTGAAGACACAAGCGATTCTGTAATATCCACAGCATTCTATGGACAAATGACTATAAGCACCTGTTGTCTCTATTTTCATAAGTGAAATAGATGATAATGTAAATCTATTATTAAATATATGTCCCTAAGAAATGATACCACAACGTTCATTTTCAGGTTGTTTACTCTCTCTTGTGTACAGGGTAGAGTATCTGTCTCTTGTTTCTTTGGGCCATTGTCAATTAGATTTCCTAATGGGCATTAGCTAAACATTTTACAAGTTAACTGGATCAATGGTAACAATGTTGTAACCTTTAAAGTAATATTAAAAAGAAAGGACTGTACATGTTATCAAGCCATCTTTTATACGAAGTGGTATTTTAACCCTTGGGGATCTAAAATAACAATTAGTTGATACCAAGACCCATGTGCTGTACATTGTATGTAATGTTTATTTCTGATAAGTTTAACTTATATAACTGATTGTAACACCAAAGACACAAGGTGTTTAAAAAAATGAACAACACCTCTAGTGTTCTGTGCAAGTTACTAAGGGGTGTTCAGACTGAACATTGCCTGTTTTAATCTAATGAGTTTAAGTTGTCTGTTAAACTACAGGGGTGGTGGTCAAAGGTTAATGAGAATCTAATGCACAATACAAGCTATTATATATCCCAGTTAAATCATGGAGGAGTTTGAATATATGCCACCCAAATCAAATATTGATTAAAGTGGCCTTTTAATATTCAGTCTAATGGAATGTAAACACAAAGATTTATGAATAAATAAACAACACATGGTAACCAAATACAAGAGAAAACGATTCTCCGCTTCATTGATATTTTACTCACAAAATATAATCAATTGCCTATACAATTTAGAATCATAAGGTCACTGGTTGACAAAGTCCTAATTATTTCACAAAACACCCCTAGGAAATTAGATGTCCAATTACAGAAACAAATCAAGAAAGACTAAGGAAAAATTACACATAAGGACACGTTAATTGTCTTCTAAATAGTGATTGTAAGGAATACAAATAACCAGGGCATATTCTTCTATTAATCTATGCCTGTGTTTATAAGTAATTTAATTTCCTCGACTCTTCCCTACACGTTTTCTTACAAGTGTATTTGATTCATGACTTAATGATTGTACATGCCTTTGTATTGCATTGTGTTACTGTGGTATGTAAGATGGAACACAATTGTTGGACACCATCACCAAGTTAACATCATTTTATTTTATGTCAAAAGCTTAAAAAAGGGTCCCTACTGACTAGGTGCCTCATGAACAGAAGCTGACACCTGCAGGGCTGGTCTTTGTCCTGCAGAGCCTCTTGTGTGGTGGTGGTGGTGGGGGGATGGGGGTGTCGGTGGATGCCCTCTGACCTTCCATTCTCCTGAGCTGTTGTGGTGAATTATTGAGGTTAAGGAGCATGGTTAGACAGTCTGACTTGGGAACAAAGTTGGGAATAAAATAATTGGGAACTAAAATGTAAAATTAAATTAAATTAAAAAAAAAAAAAAAAAATCCTTAAAAATAAGTGTTTTGTCCTTGTTTTGTTACATTTTATTTTGAATTTTACCGGTTCATAAAACATGGTGCAAACAGCATGGTGAATATGGCCCTGTGTCTTTAGGTTTAACCAAGGGTATGTTTTTTGCTGTGCTTTGCCCACAACTCCAAAAATGTGTTCTTCAATTAATTAAGTTTCATTTACTATTTCTAAATCCAAATGCATTGGATTTGAAATCCTGGTACGTATCTAATTACTAAGAATATGGTTTAAAGAAATCATACCCTGTTTAATAGCTGTTTTATCGTACTAAATGTCAAATGCCTGAACTCCTTGGAATTGAGAATCAGAAACCGATACTGTAAAATCACAAGGGAAGCAATGACTGAAGAGCTGTGTGGATAACTGGTAATTTAATGGGTTCAGGTTATTCATGCTTGACTACCCAGATAAAAATACAAACCTAGTGGACAAAGGATAGGCAATGGCAACCAGGGAATATTTGAATCATCTTTTTTAATTTTGAAACCAAATTCTGGATCATCATTGATCAGTTAGTAAAATGTCAATGGACTTACACTTGAACTGTCACTTACTGTAGCTGACAATTAGTATTTGAATTACAGAGGCATATGTTCTTATTGTATTCCATTTTCAGCCTTACCTTTCATTACAATTGATTATTGGACTGTACTGGTTGCATGCACATACTCATTAAAACCCATTAGTTGCTTAATAACTCATAAAAGACACATTATCACTGATTGATAGACAAAAATAACATTTCTTTCCCCACTACTGCCACATTAGCACTGACCGGACTATTATGCAAATTGAGAAGCAACCTACACACTATTTATGAATCATGTTCCAATTACCAGAGAACATGCAGGGTAGATCAGGTGCCCTCTCACTTTTAGCCTCTGCTTTGTCTTTGTAACTCATTATTTGTTATTTTGGAGAAATAATCTAGAACTTGGACCAGCCATATCTTGTTAACACCATACTACACCATGCTTTTTAATGGTTAAGACTTCATTTTAAACATCATCAACACTCATTTACACGGCTAAATCATTTCCATACCATGCCTAGAATATGGCAAGACAGCCAAACCATGATAATATTTCCCCTTAACACTGCACACATAAGGGCCTCACTAATACAATAGAACATGTATGCACACTTACATTTATAGACATACTGCATGTACCAATTGTTTGTCATGACTGTTATTTTTTATTGTTAACAAGCCGCAGGAACTTGATTAACTATCCTATCTTAGATTTCATATGATTGTGTCTTGCATTGTTGACAGAAATACCTTAAACAAATTGCAAATCCTTACAATTGGTACCAGTGGCAATAAAATGTCACAGAGTTTCACTATATAGGCAGGTATTTTAACTAAGCTGGTGATTTATTATTTACATATCAACAACCTATTATAAACAAAAAAACAAACAAACATTTAGAGCTGACAATTTCAACATGCATTGTAACCTCGTAACCTCCATTTTAACATGTTTATGTATCGTCCAGACGTTTAGCATTCTGTTTCAGAATATTTGAAGGCAGTCTTGCCCTTAATGTTTCTATGATCAAATACGTGCTCTAAATAGTAAGAGGTTTTTTAATTCAAACAGGCTGCTTCAGTGAAAAACAGATGTTTAAAAAGAAAGATTGTTTGCTTGTGAGCAGAGTTGGGTGTAAGCATTGAAGAAGTTAAAATAACCCAGTTTCATTCCATCATACCCTATTACTTAGCTTGTGAATTAGCTTTAAAACAGTTTTGACTCTTTGTGTTCTGTGTGGATTGACCTCCTCTCTCAGTACAGCTGCCGTACGCCTGGTGCTGTTTCCCAGCTGACTGGCACATATGTAGCTTTGGCTGAGGCGTTTATTTATCTAAAGATTCCTGTGATGCCATCATTGATTTATTCATCCAAAAAAAAAATCTGTTAAAAATTTCTAAATTCCTGCAGCTTTCACTCTGGTAAGTGATATTTACACTGTTTTTGTTTTTGAAAGCCACATATCTCCTGTAATTTATATTATGCACATTATTTAAAAGCTCTAGCATCATCCACAAAACACCTGGCAAACTCAATGACTTTCTTTTTCCCCTTTCAGTATAATCACATTCCTCATTTCTCGAGGATTTTGTTGTTTCCTTAGTGTCTCATGCACTGTAAATAATAAGATTTTGGAGGCTTAGAAAAAGTCAGCCTACAGTTTTTATCTAAGTGCTAAATTGAAGTGAAAGGGTCTGACTGGAATCATTGTAGACAAAGTGAGAGGACTTGTTAGCTGTAGCCAATTGTGTCATACACAATATTCTACCAAGCACTACAAAGCACATAACTCATCACAAAATATTAAAAAAAAAAAAAAAAAAAAAAAAAAAAAACCTGGCTTACTTTCTATCTAATACAATATTTTAAATTGAATTTACAGTTTAAGCTCTGCTGGTATGCAAAGGGTCAGTTACTGTTTTTATTACTTTGTCTAAGCATTGCAAGAATACACAAAGTAGCTGACATGTCTGGCATGAAGTCACTTGGGGTATGTACAATCCACCTGTTGCTTATGTATCCAAAGTAGAGGATTAGCAAAAACAAGCCATGGGGAACACAATGATGCAAAACAAACAAAATCCTCACAGAGGGCATTGTTGAAGCCCATATCACATGGTTAATTTACAATGTGTGTAAGCATCACAGGGAATGAATGAATGAGTTGAGGCCTCACACAGATTTATAGCTTCTCAGATTTAATTAACCTCAAGATATGCACATATGCACAGCCCTTATGTGCAATTGTTCCATCATTTTGTTTTAGTAGCAAAGATCAACACTTTGGTGTTGTCTAAAAAAGCCACTGGATGATGTGTGGATGTACTGTACTTCTTGTTCAGCAATGTATGCCAGGTCTTTGAACTTTATAATACCCCATATGTCCATTAATAATGCACAGTAATGTGTGTAAACAGTAAGCATCATCTGCCTGTTTGACAGTTCTAGGTGGCTACCTCCAATCATGTTGAGAGTGCAGCTTCTTCTCACACACTGTTTGTTGTTTTAAGCTTGCAAGCTAAACAAATAATTGTGCAATTAATGAGCACGTTATTCAGGAAGGGCATATCACTTTTGCTGAAGTGCTTTCAGGACTTTATAAAATACAGTTCACAAAAACTGCACACTAGATTATTAGAAAGGAAACCACAATTGGCATTGTTTATGTAAAGAAATGAACCATGTTTGCTTGTGGTGCAGATCTTGTTTGGGGTTAAGAGATTACTGTTATACTCATGTTTTTCATTGGCAACGCTAGCTTTAACAAAAGCTCCTAACAGAACTCCTAACAAAATTAGAGGAAGCTTTTATGTTCAATTAGAGGCTATTTTCCATCTAATGGATCAATAAAGTACAACTTGTATTTTTTTCATCATCAGTTATGTGTTCCCGCTTGAAAGTTATGTGTACGTTTTTCTTTAATAAGTATTCAGCAATTATTAAGTGGTACATTGTTAAAATATACCCAGCTGCTATGTAAGAGCAATCAGAAGGCTGTTATACTGTAGGTATGAAAGGCTTCTTAAAGGTGAAGTACCTTTAAATGTTGAAAAGGCATCTCTTCTGCCTAGATATAGGGTTGTCCATAATAATAACACTTGGGCAGAGTATAAGTTTATAGTTGTTGTAACAATAGATTTTTCTCACATTTTTTAATGTTAAGAGTTTTTAAACAGGTAGATAGATACAAAAAAAAAAACCATGATGCAAAATGACTGTTGTTCTAATAAACTTCAATGAAATCACTGAAAGACAGGATGAACACAAGGCAGGTGTTGCTGATCTGTTATAAAGGGAATACCAAAACTGAGACTGACAGAATGTATCATACAAAGCTTGTCCAGCGTGTTTAGATGAGACGCTGGGCCCTAGTCACAAAACTGGAAGACTGTCCCTTTTTGATACACTTAATAAAGTCTGCTGATTCATCAAACCTTTTAAATTCTATTAGTTTATAAAAATAAAAAAAGAACAGTACATCAAAATAACATTCCTTAAAACACTCCTTATTAAAATCATTAAAGCCTATTGAGGTAAAGCAATTCACAAAGCTAACTCACAAGTTATTTAAAGCTCCCTTAGCAACAATCTAGAACAGTTTTCTATATCAAACTGTATTTTATTAAAAAATAACAAAAAAACAAAAAACAAACCAAAAAAAAACCAACAACATTTAAATAACTAATTATTTAAAGCTATTTAAACAGTATCTTTTTTTTTTTTTTTAGCTTTCAAAGACAAGTGTTATGTGATCTCAGCTTAACACATTTTGAGCTGTGGAGAAAACCAGGATATAGTCACAAAGTTGTTGTTTTAAATGCAAAACGCAGTTTCTAAAATGTATTTCCAATAAATCTGATAGAGGGGCTCATTCACTAAGAGGCGGTAGGGTTTTGGCCAAGTGATAAACTGTCCTAACATGTAGTGAAATACTGCATGTTAACTGGTGGTAGGATGTACCAATGAGGTATTTTAGTGCGTGATTTTTCTTCCCAGAAAAATCTTTGATGAATACAGCAATATAATGAATAAAAGAGACCTGCTAACTTTTATGAATATGGGTCATTATCTTCAGCAAAATGTCTTTTGCTCATTAAAAATTTAATTTTCTGAACCGCTCTTCCTTGTATGCTTAGTGGGTGTCTACATACTATTGAAATATGCTAAACAGACAAAAACTATTAACCGCTGAAGTCATTTAGCAGGAATTCAAATATTCATTAAAAGTCTCTTTTGTTACAGTGTTTTGATGACAATTTCTTTCTCTCTCTGTCTTCAATGCTTCAGCCCAAGAGTATGTTGTTCTGATAAATTGTCCCTGGTGGTTGGAGGATGAATAGACATGTATAATAACATTGTGTTCAAAAGTGACAAAGAGTGCTGGGTCAGTAGTCAGTTGTACAATTTGAGAAAACGTCTCAAAGATAGAGCAACAAAAAGGTTGCCTTTTCAGTTTGATTGCTTTTTGTTCATCTTGGACTTCAAATGGTGGTATTGGAATTATGTTTAAAACTGCTATACGGCTTTCATTGTATCTCTTGGTTCTGGTGAACACTGTAAAATAGAGAGGTACTTTTTCTAAAGATGTAAATAGGTAAACATACGTAAATAAATACACTAATAAATATAAATTCCAGAATATTTGATATGTGTGTGCAAATTCTGCTTTTTGCATTGATAGTTTCAGAGTTTACACCCATTGTGTTTAATTTTTGACTCTCTAGTGGGGAAATGTTTCACTTTTTGTCACTAGGAATGCTGCATATTCAATACAAATCCTGGAGGTAAGTCTTTAGGCCCATTTCTGAAAAAAAGTCGGTTCCATTGCTCATGTCGTGAATGGGATTTCCAGATTTAGCCCTAACGTTCCCCCTGGTGGTCAACTGCAGTGCCAGATAATGGCATATCTAGAAACGAGGCTTCTTGAAAAGCTTCTATCTCGATTTTGTTATCACAAAATACGTGACTAGTGACTTTGAACTTGAGTACTGCACACCGCTGTAGTCCATTGTAATGTACTTTTCAATGCGCAAAGTGACACCGACATAATAAACACACACACACACACACACACACACACACACACACACACACACACAAACAGAATAGCTGCTTAATTTCCGGGTATTTGCAGATTGTATTCTGCCTTCATTTGGACAGTTTTCGTTTGATCAATATTTTGCTATTCAACTTCAATAACTTCAATGTAAAATACTGTTATATCTGTCCTTTTTATTTTTTTTTTAAGTCTATCAATGGATTGACTAATGTGTGCAGTTACTGCAAATCGTTCACTTATTGCACAGCAAGAATATAACCTTTCCTGCACAGTCTGAGGCTCCTGCGCATTCAGATGCAGGACACTGTCGAGTAAAGACGCAATACTTACTGTAGCTTACTTCAAACAGACTATATCTCATGTACCTGTATAATTAGAGTCTGGATCGTACCTAAAACATTATTATTATTATTATTATTATTATTATTATTATTATTATTATTATAATAATAATAATAATAATAATAATAATAATAATAATAATAATAATAATAATAATTAGACTTTCAACTAATACAAATACGTCCTCGATGAAATAGCGGTACACAAATTGCAAAATCTGCATCAGCTTCTTGTTCTTTCCTTGCTGACGCTGGATGTGAAGAGCGGTACAGTTTCAGAGGTGGCACACTTTTAAGGCAGAAGTGGGAAGTGAGAGTCGCCTGTTTATCATCACTGAATCAGGGACGGAGAGTGAACAGCTACTTTGGCTGATAACTGTAGCCACATTTCCCAAAATAACAGCAGATTCTACCACGGACCTGATAAGGATGTTTATGGGAGGCGTGTATTTTTTTGGTTTTCTACATCAGTAGCATCTGATTGTTCTATCATTGCTGAGTGAGTGGGGAATCGAAATCACATTAAGAAGCAGCAGACGGGTTTTGGATGTTCAGGTTTAAAATGTACCAATTTCACGGCAGAAGTTGAGCGAAAATGGAGCATATGCGAGGATAGTTGCCTGGGCAGTTGATGACGCACATTTAAGGTAAGTTATAGTTTCTTTCTTTCTTTTATTTTTTTTAAATACAAAGTTGCATTTTGCATTATTGTATTTTATTTTATACATGTTTTATGTTTTTATGATATTTAGTTATTTTCAGATCTAATATATACCAGCCCAATGTGCATACGTACACATAATATATATATATATATATATATATATATATATATATATATATATATATATATATATATATATATATATATATATATATTCAAACGTTAAACGTTGCTGAGATGTATGTATGTATGTATGTATGTATGTATGTATGTATGTATTTATTTTGGCAGAACGGTGGTGGAAATGACCGCATGTTTTATTTTAAAACATTTTATTGCATGTTTTATTAAACTGGTAGCTAGACGTTTAACACTTCAAATAAAATATATAATTAAGCCTGTGGAATGCATTACTCAGAAATTATTTGCAAGGTTATTATCAATTTGACACAAACACATATGTGGACTACTGCACTGACAAAATCGCGTTTGAACTTCCAAACAGTCACACTACGTTACCTGTAAATCCAGACTTGGAAAACATTGACTCTACTACTTTGAGTTCACGCATACAATACTGTAGCCTATGTTGCACTTTTGTGGACAGACTTGATCTGTGTTTCCATGCTATTAAAGTAGGGTGGCAAAGTGGCAGTGGTGGGGGACCAGCCCGTGTTGTATTGGTAGTTTACTAGGGTCTCCAGAATGTGTACAGAATAAGGGGTAAACAACTAGAATGTATGTATAGCAAATGCTGCGGGCTTACTGAGTAGGAGATGTGTTTTGCTGCATACTGTATTTTGAGAAGAAATCGCATTGTATGAACTAAATACAACAGTTATCCTTACATGCTCAAACATGTTGCAGTTTGAATTCCTATTACTTATTATTATTAGTGGTTATTGATTATTATTTCTTCTTCCTCTTCTTCTTCCCAAATGTTATGAACAAAATTTGATCATTTTCTAGGTATGTATACTGAACATTGGACTTATATATATATATATATATATATATATATATATATATATATATATATATATATATATATATATATATACACACACACACACACACATATATATATATATATATATATATATATATATATATATATACACACACACACACATATATATATATATATATATATATATATATATATATATATATATATATGATATATATATATATTAAGCAATTGCAAGGCACCATTATGTTTTACATTTTGTGGGTTCTGTAGTAATAAATATAAAATGAACTGTTACAATATGTGATCTGGTCTGGTCCCTTCTGTGTGCACATTTACAACTTTTTTTTTTTTTTTTTTTTTTTTTTGGTAATGTTCCTCAAAGGCAACCCACTGAGTCCATTGGGTGTAGGATGTAGAATGATTCCTATTCTGAGATTAAAAGGACAGCCGCAGCTCTGGCAGATGAACGGAGAACCCCCTCCCTGGATTTGGAGGATCCCAGCTGCATCTGGGCTGTACAGGATCGGTGGGGTGCCCCCTCCTTTGTTAGTCTCTTCTCATCACCCCACTCCTCTACTGCAAGCTGTTGGTGGTTGGCAATTTCCTTGTGATCCCTTTCTGCCTTTGATGCCAATGCCCTCTGCCCCAGAAGCTGCTGTTCATCAGTTCCCTTTGCGTAATGTTCAGGTACGCTAATGCATGGCAATGCTCGTCTACTGAAATTCTCCCTTTCTTTTGCATTCAATTAAGAAACACAGCTTTTTAATCAGTGAGTCATACTCTACCTTACATTTCCACTTACAATAATTTACAAAACTCATGTGCAGTTTTGTTTTAGAAACTTTGCATGCTTCCTTGCTCATCCAGATGCAAAGCAAATAACGATACGTACATAAGTAATTCTACACTGTTTTTTTGACTCGCTCAATCACTATAGAGTGATAATCGAGTAATGCAGCTTGTTGCTTATTGCTTGTTATAAAACAGTGCTATGTGCTGCAAATTACTTGTCATGTCACCGATTAACCACTAGAGGTGATCAAATTCTCCCTGTGGTCTGTCACCAAATGCAGCAATATTTCAAGGGGAGGTTGTAAAATAGTAGCTGAGCTGCAGTCTGAGATGATCTAATTGCATCATAAATACTACCTGTTGTGTACTTCCAATAACCTACAAAGTTTACATATCACCACTGAACAACATTTAAGTCTGGCATGTCAGCTGAGAACCTAGAAAGGCATCCAATATCGTTTAAAACATGGTTGTTTTTAAAACTAACTGTATGTGCAGTATTATGTCATGTGGTTAAAATTCAATATCAGCAATTACCACTGGCATAAAGACAACCATGAAAATATATATATATATATATATATATATATATATATATATATATATATATATATATATATATATATATATTAGCATTTCAGTTTAATAGATGCTGTGTTAACATACATTTTTAGTGGGAACTGACTTCTCGACCACCTGTTGTGGGATTCCAACGTTCTGCAAACATGGATTTACATCCCATATTCCCCCAAGTTTACACTTCAGTCCTACCACCCCATTTTGGGAAGGGATGGATAGAGAAAAGGATACCAGAATACAAGGTAAACTAGAGAAAGAATTGCTTATGTTTGAAATCATATTGTATGACATGAACATACAGTAGATATTACATTAATGTTAGGGCTAATTTTGTTTATTGCTGTTAACAGATGTTATGGTTTAGGTATACATAACTCAACTTATAATATTGAAGCTTAATGGACATTTACCACTGCTAATTCTTTAAATGTGTTTCAGATGTACCTAAATAATTCACTTGCAATGGACACAACATGGATACATCCTGAAGAAGTAAGACTTTTCCAGAGGCATGAAAAACCACTTCTGATAACAAATCAAGTAGCAATGAGTAGATCTCGACCAGCCACTGCCTCACCGAATCTCCACACACTTTTGGTAACACCTCAGTCTCTATCAGGTTAGTATTCAATCAAAGTGCATTTAACATGTCTACCAGCTTAGACCTGGTAAAGTTCTCTCTTTATTGTGGAATTTAGTGATATTTAACATTACACATGTTAATGTTAAAATCCCTTCTTTAAAGTAACATGCATACAATATATGTTGGCTGACATACGTAATTTATTTTGAAACGCAAATACATTGGGCCGTTCATCTATATTAACAAATGGAAATGGAATGTTGAACCTTCCGTCCGTGCTACTGTAAACATTCTATGCTTCATGATTTTGCTGCAATTGATAAATCAGTTACCAATAATAATATGGTGTATGAAATAGCAGCTTTTATATCCTGCACCTGTTTTAAAAAAATAGCAGGCTGAAATGAAATGGCAGGTTATTTATTTATTTATTTTATTTTTTACTATTGGTTTGAATTGGATTTGTTTTGGATCGTGTGCCTAATGTTTGGAGAATATACTGTGCAGTTTTATTCTGCTAGCCTCCTTGTACAGTACTGTGCTGTCATCCATGACCCTTACTGTTTTACAAGAACAAAGATGCATAAGATCCTTACAGAGTAATCAGATCCATTGATGTTTGTACTGTCGTTTAGACCCTTGTTGATTTGATATTAGGCGGTGTAAAGCAGAGCAATCCTGCAGAAAACTAACATAAACAAATAACCCAGGCTTGTAGGTTTCCTGTCAAACACTGTTGTCTGTGTTGTCTTTTTTAGCAGAAAGTCTGTATAGTCTCCCAGTAGCAAGTATTGTGTTTGCCAGAAGGGGTGCTAATGTCATAGTTAACAAATAATTTGCTCAGATGAGGAACAGCCTTTTCTTTACCTATTTGTATAGCGGTGTACTCTTAAAAAAGCCTATCCATGTGCTCCCCAGTTATCCTTTTGCTCCCCAGCACTCAGCATTGTGCATTGCCAGCTGCTTCATGAAAATGACAAATCCTTTCAGATGAAGGCACTGAGTCACATGTAAGGCAGAACTGACTTTGAATCAGTAACCTTCAAATTGCTCTGTGGTCGGACTGTACTGATCTGTCTCACATCAATACCGTGGTCTGCTTTTAAGAAGAAGACAGCTTAAGCCCATAAAATCATATTGCCAGAAATGGATTGAAGCTCTCATACCAGTACATGTATGTTTTATAAAATAAGCAATATAATTAAGTTTATTGTTTTAAGGATTAAATTAATGGAAGATAGTAATGTTTTTTTTTTATAAAGATTTTTTTTTACAAATATAAAGAATATATAATCCATTTAAAAAAAAGGTTCTTAGAAGCACATAAAAAGGTCTCCCCACAGTGGCAAAGCAACGTTCTAATGAGAGCCTTTACTTCCTACAGTGTAGACATTAGTAAAGGAACAGTATTCCGAGGCGCATGGAAGAAAAAGTCTCATATACAATAAGGGCTCATCCTCCTTATTTCAGTAATGCCTTCAGAATGTATTTTTTGTAATATGGCATTCTGGTATTTAACAATACTGGTTCAGCCAGTATTGTTAAATTCGAGTTGGAAAGAAAATGGTAAAAAAACAAGTACAGAGAGACAGATGACACAGTTAGTTTGTACCTAGAGCAAGTATAGTTTTTTGACCATATATACCATACAGATATGCTTTAAAATCATACATAGAGTAAGAAATATGAACAAACATAAGAAATAGAAGAGTTGTAACTGCATAAGACTGTAAGAAGTTATAAGTAGTAGTTAAACTGAAGACTGTTCGTATGCAGCTGTATTGTTGCTGTACATATTGCAGTACAACAATGGAAGGATTATCCACCCGTTTGACTGCCATGGATGTAAGTAAATAAAACGTATTGTTTCTGAAGTTTGAAAAGTTTATACGCCTGGAATTATTCTGTACAAAATAAGAAGTTGAACTGATATGCAAAGCACAGTAACTGCGTCGTAATGTATAAGCAACCTACGACAAACTCTGAAGTGGTATATTTGTTTATTAAGAAGCCACTGCACATACCATATTTTATTCCTTTGTCCTGGTGAGGAATTTTGAGCTTGTAACACATCTTCATGTGTTACAAGTACTGCTTGTACCAAAATCTCCAATTCCATATTGGTAAATTTCAGTTTTCACTTCCGAGCATCCTCATCACCATGGCTAGCACCAGGCTGAGGTCTTTGTGTGCCATTCATTTTCTTTTGGAATGTGTAGCCTACCCACACACAGGGTTGACCCAAACCCGCTATTTATTGTGAGAGGTGTGCAATTTTCCACAGCTAATTGCGGTGAGGGGTATTTCAATTGGTTGATTGCATAATCGCCTGATTTACCTAATTAGTCTTATAAAATAACTTGTTATTTTGACGATGAGTGCGGCTGTACTGAGCACGCACATCACGTGGCTTTTTGCTGTCTATTTTCCACATTTTAAATTGTAGTGGGGGGGGGGGGGGGGGGGTAGTGCTGTCCATGGTCCTGAAAGTCTTGCCTCTACAGACAGCACATTGTTTGGATAAAAACCTATGGAAGATTGGAATAGTGGTTATATCGGCACAGAGTAAAGAGTAAAGAGCTGGATCACAAGCTGATTTACAGCAGTGGCCATGAATATTACATGTCAGTGCAGGTCAGGTCAGCCCATTGATATTTGTGTGCTGCAACAAGGCTAGTTTTCTAACTCTGTTGGAACCAGGGCATTTAGTTATAATGCCTCTCGTCTATGGAATTGCAGGAATGCTAGAACAATTGAATATTTTAAATCCTGCTTGAAAATGTCTTTGTTGCTGGATTATGTACTTGACACAGGCTTTTTTGTTTTCTTTTGTAAAACACCCTGGAAATCTTGCATGGAGTGCTATACAAGTGAAATTATTATTATTATTATTATTATTATTATATTATTATTATTATTATTATTATTATTATTATTCAAAAAACAACCCAGCGTATTTATGGATTAACACTGTTGCCCCTTTATAGTTTTATATTTATTTACACATAATTATACAGAAAAACTCCAGCATTTTCTGTTAAATTGTCTGAACCAACTGCTAAATCACAATGGAGTCAGTTTATTACCTTAATAAATTTCAAATTCTACTGTATATGTTCTTATGAGTTTTCTTTAAAAGAGTATAATTTACAGATGTTTTTCATTATCATTTAAAAAATAGTAGTCTCTTTTATTCATAACTTAAAATTGTCTAAATAAAACAAAACCTTCTTTGAGTAACGGTTATAGTCTCCTGAATTGTATATACTGGTTATATTATCATACCTAGCTTGATTCATGGTCTCGAGTGATCCTGAATTTCAAAAATTGTACTCTGGTAGATTTAATTTGTGTTGTTGCTAGAAAGTGTATTTTGAGAAGTGAAATGTGTGTTTAGCACACAGGTGGCGCTTCAAATTAGATATAGCCTACATCTGTGATACTGAAAGTTTCAATTTCAAAGTAGATACGTCAGAAAGTTTTCCCATTCAGAACAAGTCCTTCACTTTCAGTACTTTGCTGCATAATGCAGTAATATGCCTAACTTTCTATGCAAATGCAGACTGCACTCACTGCGTTGCATGCACTCGAGTATAGTAAAATACTGACACAGGGAATGAGACGAGTATGCTAAGAGGGTCAAGATAGTGGAGTGAACTGTGATTAATTGACAGCCCTATATATATATATATATATATATATATATATATATATATATATATATATATATATATATATATATATATATATATATATATTATTTGTTGTCAGGCAGCAATTGCATGAATCTGAGCCAAGTCACAAGAGATACAAAACCATGTTTTTAGTAGGAACTTAATAAATGAATATACATTTATCACATACATTTGTGCAAGAGTGATAGTAATGACAACATATTTAATCCTAAATGCAATAGAAGTACAATGGAAAGAAGTCTAGGATGGTGGTATTATGAGCAGTCATTGTTTGTTGTTTGTGTAAAGTACACTTGGTTGTAAAGCAAAGCATGGCCAATTATGATACTTGTCATACTCTGTATTGATTCTCACTGTCTCTAATGTAAACTTGCCCTGTCAGTCTGTTATCAAGAGCTCCACTTTGCAGTAAGCTGCCAAAACAGGCTATGTGTTATACAGTCCCATAGACCAGGAACCTGTTTTCTCATTGGGTCATAAAACTAACGAATGTTGCGTAACTAAATATGCTGGGGTTTTTTTGCCTTTTCTCTTTTAGTATATGTTATAGCCATGTCTATAAAAAGGAAAATTAAAAAGTGAAAGCAGAATTACTGCCAGTATGCATACATGTTTAGAGTACACTAATAGTATTTACATTTGCCATTTCTATGAATCTATTTTAATGATCTAACTAGTGGCAGTGAAACCATTGAAAAGTTGAGTTATTCAATGGACTGTTTAAATTTATTATTTTATAATAATAAATATAAGTTTGACTGTGGTAAGGAAATCATTCACTGTTTTCTTCCATCAGTGAATTTTCCAAGAAATTGTATTTTTAATATATAGTACTCTATTACTGCAGCAGATATAACACCAAATCAGACACATTAAGATACCATCTTTCATATATTTCAACATATTTAGGGTTGTGTTTAAAGGTAAAGCAGAGTTTTCTTAACACAGTGTGGAAGATTCTTGCTCCTATTTGTTTATCAGTCAACATAAGTATATTTGACAGGTACTCATATTATGCCCACTATGTACACATTTAAATTAAAAAGGGGTACGTTATAGTTGACAGTCACAAACTTAGCCAACTCACATGGAAGCTCACACTGCTACTCCCATCAACACTTTTCTGTGGAATAATAGAGGAATTCAGTCTCCAGGGTTGCCAGTCTTTAGACAGTAATATATGTTTCCTTGGTTCAGCTATCTGGCATTTTGAAATTTGATGTTACATTATCAGTCTCACAGATTGTTTCCCTGTGTGCCTTTATATTCCTGTGCAGTAATGTGTGTGCTCATTTTTGTCCCTGCTGGAGAGTTTGTAATGGGAGACATTTAAAATGTCATTGGCCTGGGACTCTTTGCCCAAAAAACTCAGCAGGAATCAATGAACGAATAGTATTATGTTTAGTCTTACATTGGATGTAATCCTGTCCCATGCGTTATGCACACCAGGCAAGATCGGGGCAACGTTTCCTGGCAACTAATGAAGCAACATGTAGGTGACATTTTAAATCAGTTTCCAAAATTTGAATAGTTCAGTATCTACACAATCTTGATTTGAGCAAATTTGTTTGCTAAGTTGCTTGAAAACATTAGAGAGGAGCCAAGTAAATAGAATGTTTTATTACTTTCTCAGTACGCTGTTTCTTGCATTATCGATGGTGAGCATGTATTTGAATACATTCACTTATCTTGTGTATTATAATAGCCTGCTAATAAGAAAGTGTCAGTTTGTAATTACTTTATTGCTCCTACTCCTTAATCATTTAATTTTACATGTACCTTGCTATCAAGTTTTTAGTTGCTTGAAAGGTAGGCATGTTCTTAGAGTATTATGAATACATTCCCGTAAGGTAGGCAGGTTGTTCTAGAATGGCATATATAACCATATATACTATATATATATATATATATATATATATATATATATATATATATATATATATATATATATATATATAGAGAGAGAGAGAGAGAGAGAGAGAGAGAGAGAGAGAGAGAGAGAGAGAGAGAGGAGAGAGAGAGGACACAACTATTATACATATATAATATACATAAGAAGAAATGAGCACACTCATTTATAATGCTGCAGAACTGCTGCTTTGCAAGAATGTGCTAAGACAAGCAACTCTCCTGACAAGGAGTTTTATCTGTAGGCTTTGTATTACTCCAGGGGCTCCAGCCTGTGATATAATTTAAATGGGTGTGATCTATTGACGCTTGTATGTGCAAGTTTATAAATTCTAAGAACAAACCAAAGTCTGCTTTTTAATGAGGTGGAGCAAAGATTTGTATCTCTTGGCCCTGTGCAAAATATTGTAGCAATGAAATCACAAAACGTAAAGATAAAAAAGGTAATTACTGAAAATGTCTGCTTTATTAATGCTAGTCTTCAATAGTACTGACATTCTAGTCTTTACAATCAGATGACCTTGTTTATTACAAAG
This sequence comes from Polyodon spathula, assembly GCF_017654505.1. NCBI lineage: Eukaryota > Metazoa > Chordata > Actinopteri > Acipenseriformes > Polyodontidae > Polyodon > Polyodon spathula. Next base: position 4,606,679 of record NC_054543.1, read on the forward strand.
TCTGCTTTGCTTGATATAGTGTGTAAGTGTAATAGCGTGAGTCTTTTTTTATATATAATTCGCGAATTATATATAATAGTATTATTAATATATTATAATAATATATATATAATTATATAATAAATTATATATATTATATATATATATATATATATATATATATATATATATATATATATATATATATATATATATATATATATATATATATATATTGAAAGGTAATAAATGACATGTTGTGCCATTGGTGCAAAACTTTCTGTATTATACTGGCATTGAATATTTTAATGAAATTTGCTACATGTGTGTGCAGTACAGTGTATGAGGAATATGTTTAGATGTTTGACTGAAAACTCTTTTGCAGGGGGCTGTCCAGTTGCTATCAGACAGGTTGGAACTAACAAGAGGTTTGATTTAGCTGCAGCAGCAGCCACAGCGGCCATGGTGGCAGTCGAATCAGAAGCATCTCAGGGCCCATCTTCTGCCAGTACCCAGCCTTATCATGTACTAACACTGGCTCCAATCAAGATACCACTTCTGTCTACCCCTGTAACGTCAGGTAATGTCTTGCACCTTCAAGTGCTAAATAGGCTAATAGTGCTTCTTGTGCGTCTACAAACTTGATATAGGTTGCTGTATTTTAACAAGAACTTTATTAATTACTGTTAATTTCTGTAAGGCTATTCAATGAATTAATACTAATTGAGTCATTTGAAATGTTACATCCTGTTTTATGTGTACCACAGCCAGCTAATGAGATTTCCCAAGTCACTATGTATTTTCAATTAAGAATGACAGGTATGTTAAAATGTAGCTCATTAATGCCAGTGTCCTCAGCCTGCTGCAAAACTAGAACACCTCTAATAAATGACAGCAACATGTCATACCACAGCGTGCCTTGCTGAATCTCTAATGATATAGGATGTGCGTTTTTTCACTCGCTTATGACCACAGGAAAATTTTCCCTTAAAATATAACAGATGGAATTGTCACGTGACAGCAGAAAATTAAATTCTCTTTCCAGCCTCAGTGTTTTGCTTAATCATGAGGTGATGAGATCATTAAGTGCTAACTTATTTTAGAATATCTCAATAATTCACATATACATTAAGAAACTACAACAGGAGGGGGGGGGGGGGGGGGGGGGGCTTTTTCTAATATAATTTTTTGTACTTTGGTACACAGTCAAGGCTGTGCTGCAGACATATTCTGCAGTAATTTATTGAGTAGACAGGTCAGAAAACAAGTCATTTGCATTTTCATAAGCATATTAATTTTAAATTATAAATTTCAGAGATAAACAATCCTGCTCATATTCGCTGCTATCTTTCACTTTCAATATTATGCCCACTTTGTTTGGTTGGTTCTTTCTAAATAAATTAATTGCACCTTCATCCTTGATGTTCTTCTCATTCAAATTACAAAGTACCTCAACTTTTAGCTTTATCCTTGCTTAGACAAAAAAAAAAAAAAAAACACATTTGCAAATATAATCAAAAGCCTGCAGCTTTCTCATGCAGCTAAGGAATAGGATCAGTTAATCTTATCTTGTCAATTAGTGGGTTGGAGAATCCAATATCCTTTGATGTTAAGGTATCATTTAGTTTGCTGAAACACCTAGAGATTCTGCCATGAGGCTGTGCTATTAAGAGTGAAAACAGGGTTTTAATCTACAGATTTTTTGTCGCTGTAGTATGCAGGCTGTTTAACAACATGTTTCTCTGTTTTACTTTAAAGTTTTTTGTAATGTGTGAACTTTACTCAGCATGGCTTCTTCGTCCTGCTATTGTGTGTGTGTGTGTGTGTGTGTGTGTGTGTGTGTATGTGTGTGCTTGCTTGCGTGCATGTGTGTGTATTTGTATACAGTGCCGAGAAAAAGTTTGTGAACCCCTTATGATTTTCACATATTTCACATATTTCAAACCTAAAATGTTATTAGATCTTAATCTAAGTCCTAATAATAGATAAAGATAACCTGATTAAACAAGTGACACAAAAACATGATACTTTTTCAACATTTATTTATCCACAAATGATTCAACATTCAATATCCATGTGTGAAAAAGTATGTGAACCTTTAGATTCAGTAACTGGTGGCACCCCCTTGAGCAGCAATGACTTCAACTAAGTGTTTCCTGTAACTGTTGGTCAGTCTCTCACATCGGTTTTGAGGAATTTTGGCCCATTCCTCCTTACAGAACTGCTTCAACTCTGTTTGACATTTGAGGGCTTCCTTGCATGGACAGCTTGCTTCAGGTCCTGCCACAACATTTCTATGGGATTTAGGTGCGGACTTTGACTAGGCCATTTGAAAACCCGGAATTTCTTCTTCTGCAGCCATTCTTTTGTAGATCTGCTTGTATGTTTAGGATCATTGTCTTGCTGCAGGACCCACTTTCGGTTCAGCTTCAGCTCATGGACAGATGGCCTGACAATCTCTTCTAGAATCTTCTGATACAATGCAGAATTCATGGTTGTGTCAATGATGGCAAGCCGTCCACGTCCTGAGGCAGCAAAGCAGCCCCAAACCATCACACTCCCACCACCATGCTTGACAGTTGGGATGAGGTTCTTCTGTTCGAATGCAGTGTTTAGTTTTCGCCAAACATAAAGTTTCTTATTGATCCTGATTTTGTGTTGTCTCTGATTCTCTGTTATAAGCACATTGTTTTGAATATCCAGCATGATATGTGAGGTGCATGAACACTGAAGCCTAATGGTACAGCAGCTGCAAATGCAAATGCATAGCGTGCAATGGAGATGCATTAGTGATTAGTGAACAGGGCAAATGTCAAACATAAACCTGGATTCCCTGTTCATTAAACAGGAGCAGCACTGTTGTTTCAAAATGGTCTGCTGACATCATGGAAAGGGCATATGTTTATTTTTGGAAAGCAGGATGACAGTGAAGCTGATGATTCCTTCAATTACTGTTCATAATATGGCTTTCAATTAGTTGTAAAGAATGCAGCACATCTGTTTTTATGAGGCCCATTTACCCTAATTAGTTAGGGGACTTTTCACAGTCTGGTACTGGTAGTGTGGCATGCCAACCTTGTCACATATTTTAGGCTGATTGAGCTCAGTGCACTGAGGCAATTAGTTTTAAAGGTTAAGCTGAATATTGACTCAGATCAATTCTTTTGGGTAAGGTCATCTGTTATTCTACTTATACCATCACTAAACAAAGAGGCAGATACAAATGTATTTATAATATTAGTAAAATGCAGTATATGTACCCCAACGTGGGTGGTATTGGGACACCTAGAAATGAGCCTGGATGATCATGGGTCCATCATTTAGTATTTCCATATATTATTAAAGTAATACAATATTTGATTTACCTTACTTTAAATTATTGGTTTGTTTCATTGCATTAATATAGGCCGGTGATTCTGACTTGGGAAGAAAACAGCTGGTTTTTATTGGACTGAAATTTGAGAAATGTAGTTATGCTACAGCATTTCATTAACATGTTAAGGTAAAAAATATCCTGTGAAACTGATAAAAAAAAACAGCATATTTCTGAGGAGTTTAATGTTAACATTTTCTATTACAGTTATTTTAATAGAACCTACATTTCACATTGTGTGGTTACATTGTTCGGAACCGTTTATCATGCACAACTTTAATAAGGTAACCTAGGGTTCATTCGCACCCCACGGTGCTTTAGTATCAGTTATTATGTACATCTAGTGACTTGATTTTTGTTTCCTTTTAGGTAGTTGTCAGGCACTCATCCTGTTACACTATGCAAAGGATAATTCTAGTCCAAGTAGCCTGGTTGAATTTTCCAAATTGTTTTAGATTTGGGGTCCGTATGGACCCCGGGTGTAGAGTATGGGCAAGCCCGACCTTCCCGCGTGAATATCTCAGATACCATAATAGCTAGCTCAAGGCTTGTTTGAAAGTACAGAATTGGAGCTTTCCAATGATATATCTTATGATTCGAACATGCATTCATAAGCGAAAATACAACAAACCAAAACTAAAGCTTGAGTCACTCCTAAGTTTTTTTCTTTTATTGCCTATTACTCACTCACCTCAACAGATAGTGTTCTGTGCCATTAGCTTGAAAACAGAAAGAGCTAGGAACATGCTAAAGAACTAATGAAATAGGAGGCTTGGGGCTTTCCAGTGACATCTCACGTGCTCGTGACATGTTCCTGGAATAAACTACAGCCTCCGGAATAGAGTGGTGCCTTCACTTGCTAGGAGACAGCTGTGTCTTACCTATTCTGCATAGCATAAACAACACATTACACCAAATGATGGTGAGAAGTAAAGGAAAAGCAAAAGAAAGTGTTCATATACACATTTTAATTGGTTCATTTACTCTAGTTGTTAGTTATATGTTGGTTTATTGCTGGGGTCCGGTTGGACCCCAGGTTACCAGGAAAGTCAGTTTTCTGACATGTCCTTATGAGGGTTAATCACTGAGTCATGAATTCTGCAATAATAAAACTATAAAAACAAAATCAATTCACAAAACTTTCTGCAAATGCCACATGCCTAATCACTTTGTTCTCAATATATTCTCCAGGGACTTTCTTCACAGTAGATTCAATGTATTGTACTTATAATGTGTACCTTACTACTATGACTAAATACACTAGCTTTTATTGTTGATTACATTACTGTGTAATGTACATGTTCTCACTGCAAGTGCCATCGTGAGCAAAGCTGCTACATCATTTGCCTGCAGTTCAACAACAACAGGAAACTAAGGCGAGTGAGCTCAGGCACCTCGCTATGATTAGCTTGATAAAAAAATAACAATAGGCTGAAATGATAAATATATACAAACGACTGCTAAAAATATAAGCATCTTTGGAGGCAATAAGTAATGATACTGTAGTTAAATATGTAAATAAGTTATTTGTTAATGGCCTTAAGCAAAACTCAACTATTCTCACTTGCTGGGGACAAACCCTGTCTACCCTTAACTTATGTATTTATATATACCTTATATTATTATTATTATTATTATTATTATTATTATTATTATTATTTATTTATTTATTTATTTATTTTCTTAGCAGACCCCCTTACCCAGAACGATTTACAGTTGTATACAAAAAAAAAACATGTCAAGAATTAAAGTGCAATTAAGAGCAAGATACAAAATACACTGACTTAAGTCCCAATATATAGACAATATGCAATTAAGCAGGAACACAGTAGTCTATTTTAAATAAAATAAGAAATAAATGTTGACTTTTTACAAGTATTTCAATCTATGATATACTTAAAGATCATCATTCGACTTAATGACATCCAAATGGATACCTTTACATTCAGGAAAACTCAATGCTGACAAAACAGAAATGCTTTTGAGTTGATAACATTGACAATTTGACAAATGCTACATAGTCATGATATTGTAATCGAAACCGCCATGATCTAAATGGAATCAAGTTCTGAAAAGCTCCATGCAATCTAAGGGCTAGATTCTCAAAGCAATTTAATCCAAATCATCAGAAGCTGAGATTCAATATTAAAACTTTTGTTTTATACAGCATAGGGCCATATTTTGTACCAGGTTGTGTAATATCTTTTCATTTATCCTCTGCCTTTCAGAGATCATCCTTTACCTTGTTTCCCCTGTCTGGTGAAATACAGTGTCCTGTCTGTTTAATAAGTGGAAGCACTTGAGTTTCGAAATGTTTGCTAAAGACACACCCGTTCTCTTACTGACAGCTTTCTGCAATGGCAATTGATTGTGGTTGAGCTTTTGTAAGAGCAGTGTTGAATGCACACATGAGTGCACAAGTCTTATTATTTTGCATTCTTCCAGCCTTTTTCCAGCTGATACACACATTAGAAAAAGTGCATCATTGATGCTCACCAGCGTCCAGTGATCCTCGGGTGCAGGCGTGTAATACACATAAAATAAAACATATTTATACAAATAGTTACCATTCTCAATGCTGTTATTAAGGTAAGGGTGTATACAATAAAGCACCTTGGATTTCCATCACAAAGCAGCTGTTTTCATCAGTATGGCAAATTGTCATAATTGGTGAAAATACTGATGGAAATCAATGTTATGTTTTGCATAATGTTCAGTTTATTTCTCACAAATTATCTATAATATGTTAAATGCCACTGGAGTTAAATGCTCATGATATCTATTACACTATAAAGGTTCAAATATGGTCTGAAATCGTAAAGTTATTTCACTGATGACTCTGCAGACTAGTTGCTGCATGTATTATTTAATCTGTGTACTCAGTATCCGTTTGAGTTCAAGGAAGCCTGTCCCCATCAAGAGTCAAAGAGTAGTCTAGTTGAGGAATGTTTCAACGAAAACAAAAAAAAAAAATAATCTGTGTCAATGGAAACATCATTTTACCATTTGCAATTCATTTGGCACTTCTGGGCCCATTTTATTTACCTCTGGGTTTATAAGGCATTCATTTATTTCTGTTTTGAATACAGCATTTACAGGTATAATGGTAATCTCTGATGGATGAATTATATGCCCTGTAATCTGATAGTATTTCAAGTACTGTATTTTTCAGTATGTTCACATTGTTGCCTTATTGTAGTTTTCAGAATACTCACGTATTCTAAATACCCAACACATGAACTTTTGCACTTTGCAGTTTTTTTCCTCATTTTATAATCTTGTCATGTGAGTACCAATTTAGAATTTCTTGAGAAATGGAAATTGATTTGAATGATTCTTGTGGAAGTAATATGAATCTGCAAATACTGCTTTTGATTATGAAAATACTCCAGGAAGGTTTGCAACACATTTGATGTGAAAGCTTTGAGGCAGGCATTCCCTACAGTGTTATAGTGTCTGTGTTATATGTTTCTGAATTTCAGTGTTCTCTTGTAGAATGCATACTATAGTTACGCTTTCTCTATGAAATGAAATGGCAGATACCAATATCCATAATACTACTGATCTGTCCACGCATGCTATAAATTCAGTGTTGTGTATATACAGTTATTTCCAGTCCTGTCTGTTTCATGAACTTGGGTCGAGATTTAGCTGAGGCTTGCAATAGTAGATACAATAATTAACAATCCATTACCGAATGAAAGCTAATTACACCGTCGTTACACAGTGTCAGATACAATACATTATATTTATGAGCACCCAATAACCCTTTACTATTGACACTGTGTGAAACAGGCTTGAGAAGCCATGCCACAATGGATCAAGCCAACACAATTAGCTGTGAACTGCTCGGGTCAATGAAAGGGCATCACCATTCTTAGGAACATGGTGCAGTTTTAACAACATCGGAGGCAAGAATCCTTAATTGAAATTGGTACCCAAATAAAAGGTGGGGACAATAGACTTACACCATGCTGAGAGGTATTATTGCATCACTGGGTCAACGGAAGTTTGGCACGCAGAGAGACTACATGAAGCTCAAATAGTCATCAGGGTTAAATAATGAAACATCTTTGAAAGACTTTTCTCACCTTAGGATTATTTGTGTTATTTTAAACTCTTGAAATAGAGTGGTTAGGTGAATAGGAATACCTGTTCAGCACAGATGGATTCTATAATTTAAAAAAATAAATAAATAAATGTGTTCATAAACACTAAAGGTGCAGTATCACTCCCTTTCTAACTAGGTACCATGCTCATAAAAGTATTGCATGTGTTCCCAATTCCATACATTTTCCTGACTTGCAAGAGTTTTGGTTTTAAAAAGCAAAAAGAAAGATTCTAGAAATGTGTATTATTTTGTTTATAGGTTCAGGGTAAACATTTGAAAAGTGAAAAACGAACAGAAAAGAGATAGAAAAGCGAAAATCTGTATTTCTATCCATTTGGTTTTGTTTGGTGCTGTGGTGAATGAGAATACCTTATTTTAAGGCTTCTTAGGTTTCTGCAGTGTGCACATGCTAATTTAAAGCATCAGCTGCCAATGAGAAACAATAATGTGCAAGTGTCAGTTGGGCCAGTGAATCAGTTCCAGTAGCCTGCGGCAGGGAGCTGAAAGCCTGAATAGCACAGAGAAATAGAAACAGCTTAACCGTGTTAGCAGACATCTTGATTGTTGCCTCCTACTCTAAGTTATGTTAATAACTGGGGATGGTTTTGGATGGTACTCTGCTTCACTTGATTGCTTCCCAACATGTACAGTTGGCTAGAGCAACAATGCAACATTTGAGCCTTTCTGTATTAATTACTATTATAGCCAAGTTCATCTGGCTTCTAACTTGACCCTGGTTGTTTCTTGCTGGTTTTATAATATAAACATATTGAAAAAATGGAGGCACTGGTGCAAACAAAACAACAGAAGAATATATTCATAGCCGCCATCTTTGTGCACCTGTTCCAAATTAAACTGCATGACCGGTCTACAAGACAACATCACCTAACCCTAACCCAGTCTAGAAGTCAAAATCACCTAACCCTAACCCTAACCCAGTCTACAAGTCAAAATCACCTAACCCTAACCCTAACCCAGTCTACAAGTCAAAATCACCTAACCCTAACCCTAACCCAGTCTACAAGTCAAAATCACCTAACCCTAACCCTAACCTTAACCCTGTCTACAAGTCAACATCACTAAACCCTAACCCTAACCCACTCTACAAGTCAGCATCACCACTCAAGCAAAGCACTGCCACAGGATATACTTCAGTTTAAATTATTGTAATAAATCACTTACCTTTTAGTGGAACATATTCTTTTTGTCATTCTTCGTTGGAACTTAAAATTATTATAGTGCCTCTCATTATAAAAGAACTGTAAGTTTGAATGCCAGATCATCTCAACACCAAATGATCTGGAGGTGTGCCAACGAAATAGATGATGCTTCTCATATATGTTGTGATTAGGTGTGACCCACCAGAGGGGTGAACTTACTCTTTCATTCCTAGGTACAGGGTTTAAGTAAAGGTTTGCATATGTCTGAACTTTGCATACCATCGACTGGTAACACGTGTCTCTGGAATCCAGAGCTATTTTATATTAAGAAGATATTGTTTTTGAAGTGTATTATGAACTTCCTTTAGGCAAAGACTTGAGCTTTTAAAATGGACTGCTTACTTATTCATGTATAATATTCTTTAGTTTAATTTGCATTTCAGAAAACCACTTGAAAGGCCTTTGTAGAAATGAAAAAAATCAGTGTGTACAATTTCAATCTCATTTCAAAGAAATAGAGGATCTTAAAAAAAAATGTGTGCTACTATTCTCCATGTTAACTATCATTTTCATTTTTTGGATTGACCCTTCACGCCTTTACAGTCTGTTTTATTAGTCAGTGGAGTTTGGTTTGGCATTGATCTTTGATTGTTGAACCCAATGGCGATATGGCTTGTAATGACGCAGCCAAGGAAACTAAATGTTATGTTATATAAACTGTGGGTGTGGTAGAGATTCCATTCCAATGAGATTTCAAATTCTAGAACCAAAGACACCAATTGGAATTTGTACTGGTAGAGTAAGAAGACAAAGGACTAACACACATAGATAGCACACCATTCCACTCTCAAGCAGAGTGTGAATCACGTCTTATTCCTTAACATGAAATGCATTAGTCAAGCCATGTTCATTTTCACAGTCATTTTGAATGATTATGCCGTGTATGTTTCCACTGTGCTGAACTGCAATCTTTCTATGCTTTTATCACAATACTCTTTTAATGGTGTGAAGGACAAGCAATAACTTTAGAATCGTTCTCAACAACAACAAAACATGTTTTTCAATATAGCGTACATGAACTTACGTTCATAATGTACTTGTTTACCTTTTATCTATTCATATTCAAAAACACATTTACACTTTTTAACTGCAATACGAACCCAACACATCCTGAAAAACAAGTGACTAATTCTAGATAATGGCAAAAGAAAACTTATGTGTTCTTGAAAGTTTTTAGTAGGCTACTAGAGACCTTTGCTGTTAAATTACACTGTATAACAATTTTTTTTTTTTTTTTTTTGTTCCTGGGTAGTAAGTGTTATTTCCTAATTGCTTATGCCTCAAAAGTATAGAACATGGCTATTATTCCCCACAAACTTTGCTTTTGTGACCAGGACAGTGATATTTCAAAATATCACTATTTCCAATGGGAAAAAGGGCAAATGTGTGTCTTTTCGTTCACATAAAGTCAGAAAAAAACAACATATGAATCCAAATTAACATGTATTTATACTAAAGTAATACAAAAATGACTACAAAAGATTTAGAAGTGAGTAGTTTTTCGAGATTTACGATTATACTGTAAATACTATTAAAATACATGTTAATTTGGATTCATATTGTTTTTTTCTGACTTTATGTGAACGAAAAGACACACATTTGCCCATTTTCCCATTGGAAATAGTGATATTTTGAAATATCACTGTCCTGGTCACAAAAGCAAAGTTTGTGGGGAATAATAGCCATTTTCTATACTTTTGAGGCATAAGCAATTAGGAAATAACACTTACTACCCAGGAACAAAAATTGTGCTACATAGTGTTATTAACTTTAATGTACAAATCTTTCCAAAAGCGATTGCGTCCATAGCTGTTATGCCTAATATCTGCATCACTCAAGGTAAAGTAAATAAATGGTAATGGCTTGAAACATTTGCATTGTACACTATAGGTATCTATGCTGCTGTTTGATTTCTGTTATAGTCCACGTAGGTCACAATTTCAGAGACTTTTATTATTTGATTTACATTCGTATATCCTTTTGTATACAGATCCATACAGCCTGAAAATGCACGAAAAACATGTGGGTGGAAACGTCCATTATGAATGTTTGTAGGGAACTGCAGACTAACATTATCTTTATAGTACCTGTTTTCAGTGGTGGATTCTCAGTAAATTATACAAATCGCACTAAGGACTTATCGGGAGGCACATAGAATCAGTCTAGAATTGGTATTTTCCTCAAATATGAAAGAAAGCAAGCAGTGTATATATAGTATCCCCTTTCAATTCTAGTGTTAATGAGTGCTTTTGTAAGTGGGTATTTGGAAGATGACAGAAAAACACAAACATCGATTATACTTTTCTGTTGCTATCAGCTCTTTAAAATTGCCAAAAATAAATGATAAACATCCTTTTTTTTTGTTCAAGTGCTGATTGCTTTCTGTTATTTCTATATTTGTAACCTTTTTCTTTGCTACCAGGGATTCAGTGTCAAGAAAGCAATGGCGTATTTTTCTGATGTGGTCTGGTGTGTTATATAATAATCCAATAGGTATTTTTATGTTCACAATACAAAACTGATGTGAAATATGAGTTATAGATGGCCTAGGGAAATACAAAATGGACAAGAAACCATTCTGTACTTTGGTCACCATAGAGACAGAGCTCAGCGAAGATTATAAACTAGAGTTTGCAGCTTTGTATCAGCAGCATTTGAGGTAAGTACAATTAGGTGGTAGATTTGAAGAGAAGAGGAGACAGACCAGGAAATGTGTTAAGTATAGAAGTCTTGTATTGTGATACAAACATGTGATTATGGATAAATATAAGATTGCTTCACATATGCTAACCTGGGTTGTTTGCACTGGTAAAATCCATTCTTTAAAGAGAATGGTATTTCAATTGCTTTCATGTACAATGTTTACCATATGCTCTCCCTCTTGGGTTAGAATTATTAAAACTGAGCCACATTTGTTTGAAATCAGCTTCACCACTGTTAAACATGCACCTTAAGATTCAAAACTGTGACACATTTATGGTCAACCAGCCAAATTAGATGTCAAAGTGTGGCACTGCTGATTCTCTCTGTAGATGTCTCCATCTTGTCTCTGAATATGCTCATCCAATAGAGGACTCTATGAGGGGCAGGGACTCTCCAGGCAGAAAGGGTTTACTTTTTATTTAGTGGTAGTCATGCCAACGATTGGAAATAAGACAAATGTTGATGTTACAAAGCAAGCTGTTTTCTGAATACAGTCCCCTGTGTTTTAGACATTAGAAATACAATATTCAGCTATTGTGCCAAGAACACTGTGATATATAGATGTAGGCTTTATATTAAGTTCAGTATTAATTTACAATTTCTGCCATTTGTTATTGCCCTGTGACAGAGTTTGTAGGTGCTGTCTAAATTATATTACTGTCTGCAGAGCAAATTAACTACAGTACTAGTTTTGTTTTATTCAACAGATCTGAACAGCATGGTTAATCATATGATCAGCAGCTTTATATGTACAGTTTTATGTTTATCAAAATGTGTTTTAGGAATGTTTTAATACAGTCGGTAGCATCTAAGAGAGTGACACTATAATTATATATATATATATATATATATATATATATATATATATATAAATATATATATATTTGGAAAGAACAGCATAGACATTGTGGACAGTAGAACAACTAGAAAAAAGAGAAAAATAATTTCAAACCCACAGTTTACTTGTGTGCATGCAGATCGAGTGCTTTTGGCAGGAAAGTACTGTAATTTAATTAATGAGGTAAATTAACGCACTTCGTGTAAAAACATTTTCTCTGTTGCAAATGAAACCCACACATAATAAGTAAATAAATACAAAAAAAACTATTTACAATGAAAACACAACAAACATATTTATTATAAATGAAACAAAAAAACGACTCTGAAGCTGTAAAATGAAAGACAATCAGGAAAGATCTACCCATGTCACGCAATCAGTCTTTCCAGTGGACAGTTCAGGGACCGTTTTGCTTTTCATACCATAAGGCTTTCAAAACTTTGAAGTCTAAATCAGCCTGGGACAAATAAAGAAGGTATCTGTATACGTGTTGTTTTTTAAACCAAGATTTTGTAGGGTAAAAGTCAGTAAAACTCAAAGACAGCTTGGGTAGAGAAGAGACAAATGGCTGCAAACAATAAAGAGAAACCAGGCAGGGTGGTAATGCGTTATTCTTTTTGGCTAGGGATTCAATCCATTTGCTATAAACTCTGATTAAAAAAGAAAAATAATTGGTTGCCATGGACATTTTTAACTTCATCTAGATAAAATGTAATCATTTCCATGTTTTTTTTTTAAATAAAGTGTGTGTGTACACACACACACACACACACACACACACACACACACACACACATATGAGTTGTTTATTGCTAGTTTTGAATTGCGAGTATTTTATTTTTCATTGGAGGTGTAAACTTTCCACAGGAGGATAATTTAAGGAAAACTGGCCCTTGGAGATTAATGAGGTCAGCTCCTGGAAAATTATTACAGTAAGCAGTTCCTAATTTGTATATTGCCAATTACAACATGTCAACCATTCCAAGATTAATTCTATACTAAGGAATGCCAGGAGTAATTTAACAATGTGTTGTTAATAGGCAGTGATTGAGGGATTGCAGCTAGCTTTTATTGATATCCAAGCTGGCCAAATAAAATACACAATATATAAAAGGATTATGCTGGATCAGCGTTTCTTACAGTGTAATGAAAAGTGTATGACGTATTGATTTGTTAGTAACGGACATGTTGTATATAAAGAGGTTGTAGTACTATGTAATAAGTTGAAAGAGCAGGGATGAAAGAAAGTCATTGATTTTCTAATCCTGTTGGTGCCTGAACTTACCTGGCGTTAGAACTTATATCTGCTGTTAGGGGGACACAGTTTCAATGTTCATGCTCAGTGTTACCTTCTTATTCTCTGTGCTGTAATGCGTTTTTCTTTTTTCCCTAAGGGGTGACAGCAAAGGAGGATCTGATTAATATTTAATAAAATGCAGTTCTGTCTTCAACTTTAGATCCTTTTTATTCACAGGCCTGTCGTTGACTGGTAGTCCTTCTCAGAGAAAATAAGATCACTCAGAATAACTTTGTCCCTTTACGCAGGAGAGTGAATAATAATATTGGTTTAGAAATACATTACTGGTTTGAAATGAAAGATACTACAACATCTGTGCAGAACTTTTTTTTTTTTTCTAAAACGTTGTAAGGATTATGCAGTAATTTAGAGGTAGGAGATATTTACTACTATGCCTTGAACTGCTACAGTTCTGGCACCACATTACAAAAGCACCCTAGTTACATCTGTACCTTATCTTTAGAGATACAATCAATCATTATTTTATATAGCACCTTTCATAGTGGAACACCATCACAAAGAGCTTTTTACAAGATGCAGTAAATACAAGAAAATCCGTAATACTTTAAATACAGAGAAATGCATCATACATGATATACAGTAAAAAAAAAAAAAAGCACAGTACATTAAATACAGTGGAAAGTACATAATACATGGTAGTAGCATAATACATGAAATAGTGCACTAAATACAGTGGAAAGTACATAATACATGATAGTAGCATAATACATGAAATAGTACACAAAATATAGTGGAAAGTGTAGAATACCTGAAGTTTAGGAGAGTTGATATTACAGAAAATGCTCTCCTAACTTATTTTACTATCATCATTTAAGATAGGAAATAGCATACTGCAGAACAATCCTAACTGGGTCATTTCCTGTTTCTCTCCTAACATTTAGGACTTGTCCTATCTGTCCGTTAGAAAAAAGAAAATTGTTAGTATGTAAGATTAGAACAAACCGTGCAAAAAACAAAAAGAGCAAATAAGGCACATGTATTATTGTTGTTATGCTTTAGGTTTTAAGTTTTGTGTTGAACAAATATTTATGGGCATTAAGATCTTATTATATACAGCGCATTCCATAGCACACCATAATGATCCATTAGTTTATTTTGGGTGGTGTACCTTTAACAGGAAGCTACGTGTGTAACGTCTAGATCTAGCCCCACCTCCCGTGGGAGAAGGTGGCTCATAGTATTATGTACGGAACAGCATGGAGCTGTTGTTAGACACGAACACAAGTCACTGCCCGTGATTATGATAATTATGATTACTGATATAAACTTTACTGAGGCGTAAGATATGAAGTAGTCTGTTAATTCTGAAGTGTTATTGTATTACACAGCGAGACGCTCAATTGTACTAGAACCAGCGGCTCATATATATATGCAGCGTAACTCGTAAAGTGCTTGTTTGGACTCTTAAGGTACACAATTATATTACACACTTTCTTTAATGTATATATTTTTTTTTTGAATACTGGCATTAATTTATTGTTGTTAAGTAGATTTTATTGTAGATTTTTCTGTGATCAAAACTTTATTATCTTTCCGAGTAAAATTCAGAGCCGTGCGTTTCTTTGCCACAACTAAATCGTGTTTAGACGCTGTACCTTAAAGACATGTATGTTCTTGTGACAGTTACCTGAAGCTCGAACTGTAACCTGCTCTATTCAGGCTCAATCAGTCGTTTACGGATAAGATTGGCGTTAGATAGGATTTCCTAACTATTGTTACTATTATTGTTTACTATAAGTTAGGAAAATTCCTATCCTAGGCATGAATGATAAGATAGGAAAGCAAGTTAGGAAATTGTTCTGTAATACGGCCCCTGGTTTGGTTTGGGCAGGGTGTGTTCATCACAGAATTCAGTGTCATCATTTCAGTGTTCTGCTGCAATAATTGGACTGCTGTGCCATTCTCGTACCTCATCGAAGCTCCTGCTGAACACAGCAAGCACACACTCTGCCTGTTAAGCTTCCCATCCACGCAAGGTTAGATAACAAGGTTAATGTTATGGATCTTCATCTTGATTTAATCCAGCAGTATTTGAAATCATTGAGTTAATGTAGTTAGGGAATTCATCCAAGTAGTCAGGGATCTTTAATACCGCATGGTTGACAGAACTGCTTACAACAACTTTGTGAGGATGCCCAGTAACTGCAAACATCTCCAATAGACAGAGAGCATTCAATCTCAACTTGCTTAGCATAAGGAAATCTGGACTGCAAAGCAGAAGTTCTGGAATGTATCACACCATTTTAGTATTCTAAGTATGTGTCAGAGAGTGTCCAACTTGGTTACATGTGTATTGATTGTAGAAATAGACTTACATGTTTACTTCCTGAAATGCCCACTGTTTTCCAAGGGCCATTACAGATCAGCCAGTAACATACATCATCCTATCACAAGGAGTGAAGTTCTTTTTTCTTCCAGGGTACTTAATAATCTAGCGCTTGTTCTTTGAGTGCATAGCGGTATTCATTTTTTATTCGTGCAGTAATTTAATTTATGTTTTTTCCTTTTACATTTAATGTATTGTTATACATTATCTGTGAGATTCAAATTGTGCGCTATGCAAACCAAAAAAAAAAAAAAAAAAAAAGACTTAATTTAATCTATTAACAATAAAGGGTTATCTGTGACTGGCAACTGAATAGCCTTTTATTACTTTTAGCTGGAGGCCTTCGATTAAAATTTAATTATTTTTAAAGAAATTAGATTGTTGGATTATTTTTCATGATATTGTGTCTTGTAACACAGATCAGTAATTTTCTTTTTATGATGCCTGGAGGAATGCACTGATTAAAATAATAATAATAATAATAATAATAATAATAATAATAATAATAATAATAATAATAATAATAATAATAATAGCCATCAGTAGCCTTGTGCCTTGTTTAATGTTATTTTCAA
This sequence comes from Polyodon spathula, assembly GCF_017654505.1. Classification (NCBI taxonomy): domain Eukaryota; kingdom Metazoa; phylum Chordata; class Actinopteri; order Acipenseriformes; family Polyodontidae; genus Polyodon; species Polyodon spathula. The sequence continues at coordinate 4,623,122 of NC_054543.1, forward strand.
CATTATCGGTAATGGAGTTGCTTAGATATTTGAATATTGCTTGAGTTAGTGTACCTGCTGGTTCTACAGCATGACCCTGTGCGCATTGTTTCATAAAAGGCTTAGTCCAAGCTTACACTTTGTTCCCTTTCTAGACAGCAGGATACACAATGTTATATTACATTTTGTGTTATTACATTTCCCACTGTTTGGTATTATATTTGGGTTAGGGAGGTTATTACATTTTGCGTCAAGGTTTATTCAATGTTACATACTTACCTCAATCATGTTGTGCTGATTGTCACTCTTGTGCGCTTCTTTAATTCTCTGTTAGAATAAGGGGAGGCAAGCAAGAGGTCAAGTAAGATTAAATAAACTCCTATACTGCTTTGTTTGTGGCACTTGCTTACAGATTTTCACATACCCAGACAACAGTTAATGAAGAATAATCACACAGACACAGGTATTCAAAGTTTAACGAATCAGAGTATATATTTACTCCTTCGGTTTATTAACGCTAAAATGGATCAAGTGATATACTTCAATTCCTAGCTCAGACAATCCAGGCAGTCTGCAATATGGTTACATCACATGCTTTCAGGCAGTGTAAAGGCATCCATTTACACTAAATGCTTGCACAATATAACCACATCTCTAAAGTTAATAATAATCCTATCCTGTAGCATCGTGCTTCAATATAGGTGAAAAATAAATTCAAGATTATGCTTACCTTCCTGCGGAGAGGTATGTCTTAAAATATAAAACAGAGCAAAGAAAGGACAGTCGGCCAAACTCAAGACTCTGAGCACAACACCAGCAGTCAGCTTTGCAGAGAGGTCTTCAAAAGAAGGCCCAATTAAGTCTGTAATTTTGTTCCCATATTTATATGTCTTTTTCTCTCTTTCTTGCATCAGTAGGCTTAATTAAATCTAAACATCTGGTCTGTTAGACAGTATTGATCTCTAAAATTAATAATATATGTTCTGGTTTCAGGCCTTAAAACTAATAATATGCAACAATAACAGGCTTTTCCCTATTTTTTTCAAGACAAGGATATACAAGGTCATCTCTAAAATTAATAACATATCCACATACCATGGAGTTCTGTCCTTCCCCTAAGATAAGAATAAATAGCCGACCTGTATTTAAGTTAAAACTTAAAGTGAGTTCTGTCTTGGTTGCTAAAATACCCCTTTACTATGTAAATTCCAGTACTCTCACAACAAGAGTAGTGAAGCGAGACTCTCTCCTGTTCTAAGTGGCAGCTGCTGATAAAAAAACTCAGCTATATACACATTCCAAGGGAGGCCCATCAAAGTTATTAGATTATGTCACCGTATTTCATTTAGGCTAGTACAGGTTTGTAATAATATTTCTGCTTATAGCTGTCCCAGCAAACTCTAAATGAGTACATAGTTTTTACAACAATATTCTTGTCCTTAATTGCTTTTCTTCCAATGGTCTCTGGAGGACAGTATCCAGTTTGCACCCAGGATCTTAGAGTGCTCCAGGAAGACCATCTGTGTCTGGTTCTGTTCTTAAAGGGTTCCTTAAAAGCCACCACAGAGTCTGGAATCCATCGCTGAGCATCGCAAGTGTGTGTAACAGGTTCAAGTATTTGAAATGTGCATGAGACCTGAATTCTGGTAAAAGGTCTCCCATCTTTGCATTCCTGCTTTCCCAGATGAGCCCACTTTATTTGGTGAGCTGAATCACACCCCATACATTCCATTCTCTTTACATTGTCTGTTTTAACATTCAAATGAGAAAATGATAATCCTTGTGGATCATTACATTCATAGTGATTCTACAATGCTTTACCATATGAGCACATGCAGGACATGTTTTTGGTTCTGCTTGTGGCAGCCCAGTTCTACATCTCTTATGTCCACATAGTCTAGAGCAGTGGTTTTCAAACTGGGGTACACAAGCTCTCATCTTGGTATGCGCCCTGTAATGGCGGACAATTTTTTTTTTTACCACTTTGTAGTACTTAGCAAAAATGTTAAATCTCCGTTTAAGTAAAACCACAGCCTTTCTGGTGTACGTTTCCTTTCTGTTGGGCGAGGTTAACTCTAAACACCTAGCTGTCTGCTGACAATGCCTTGAGCGTTCAACGCACACATGGCTAGTTTACATATTTAAATAGCAGGGTGTTGGTTACTGCAGTCTGTGGGCTAAAAAAACAATCTTAAAGATTGTAATTGTATGATATTTCTTCTGTAAAAAATGTGTAGTATTTACTAGGTAAGTTAATTTTATGAAGTTTAAATGTTCAATGTTAACCAGTTTAGTGTTTTATCTACGTTTTTAAATAACAGTATTATTGAGTTATTATTTAGTCATTTACCAGACACTTTTAGCCAAAGTGATTTACAGAGACTTGGGTATATACTATGCATCACAACTGCTGCTGCAGTCACGTACAGTAGGACCTCGGTTTTATGTCTCATCCGAAGGACCACAAGGAGGTTAAGTGACTTGCTTAGGGTCACACAGAGTGAGACAGTGGCTGGTATTGAACCTGGAATCTCCTGGTAACAAGACCCTTTCTTATTGAGGAGCAATACTTTAGACAGTGAAATAACTCACTTGTTCTGTGCTGGAGCTGGAATGACAAGACTGTTATCTTTACTTAAATTACTTTATGTGTCTTTTCATTATTAATTAATTTGTGATAGAACTCCATTGTCGTGTGAGTGCATTACCCCACGCTTGCACACAGGTAATTATTAATAAAAGCAAACGCACAATTAAATCGTAAATCCCTAAATTTTAAAATTAAATCCTGGGATTGGGAAAAATGTCTGGAATTGGATTCCCTAGTCCAGACCTTAGTGTGTTCATATCATACAAGCTTTAATTGTCTTTCAACTGATAAACAGGAACAAACTACTGCATTAAGCACTTTAGGATGTAACCATTTCACTAAAAGTCATTTTTGACTGCCTGATATAAATACCCCCTTTCTACTTTCAACAAATTAGCTTTTGGAAATATTAGCTTACAAACAATGTGCTTATTCTGGCTGGATTCGATACTGCACAAACACATAGCATTTTACATTGTCTCAGCTAAAGTGTTCAATGAAAAAATTAGAGTTCAATAAAAAAAAAACTAAAAAAAATAACTGTATTTGTAAATTTAAAAAAAAATCTGTTTTCTCAGTACACTTCTGCGTTTGTTGGAAGAAATTCATGTATTTGCTGAGAATTGCTTTTTGATTTTGTTTTAAATTGGAACCGTAGTTTTGTTTTTCAGAAACATAACCTGTTTTTGGACTCTTAATTTGGACTTATTTCGGCACACTTATTGGGGGTCTGAATTTTAAAATAATTTTACATAGCATTTTAAGTTGGTGCATTTTATTTAGTTCATTTTTAGCAGCAGTTTTCCATTTATAGTACTTCATCTAGTAATTAGAAAATGCCATATTTTTTTCCTGTTTTCATAGTTATATTATGACCCTGTCTCAGATGGGGGTACACGGTAGACTAGGTTATTTGGAAAGTTGTACAGGGCCTAAAAAGTTTGATAACCACTGGACTAGACACATGCCTGTCTGTCCCTCTTTTCAGAGAGTGTTTCCCACAGGGAGTAATGGCTTTGGACTGATAACTGTTTTGTTCTTACAGTTTGATCACAGAGGGCTATTTTATTAGCTACCCCTTCCATCCAAAATATCTGAGTTGGCCAGAATTCACTATGTTTCATATCAGAGGGTTCCCAAGCCTCATTATATTAAGGAATGCAATATCCCACAATGTCATTGTAACTGTCCATAATAGAGATGTTATGTCCTCAAATATATTTTGCTTTTGTTATTATCTCTTTTTGAATGAGTGTAATTCTTGTCAATAGCTATTATCTAATCTAAGTCTTCTATTTCTCTGTCACATACACAGTACACACACTTACACTTAACACAGATGTCAGCCTTTACACATCTAGTCATTGTATACTTTTTTTTTTTTAACATTTTCATTGATGTGTTCTATGTGATATTCTAATCACATTTATAAAAAAAGGGCCAAAAAAAAATATGCACTTGACATTCAAAGTTTGAAAAAAATTGCCTCCAAACATATAGGAGCATTGATTGATCATTCGTAGGATCAACTTGTCACATTTGTTAGTTTTTGTCTCTCAAGCTTCTTATTACTGAAGACATCCACACTCCCACTGCTTCTCAGGTCAACAAAATGAACAAATAAAACAGTTGAAAATATTCCCATTGTAATCCCCTTTGCACATATATCATCAAAGTTCGAAATGAATGGGGTACATTTAAATAGCAGTAGATTTTAAACTGGTACGATCACAAGGCTGTCTTTGACAGAATCAGTCTGTGATGATGTACAGTAATAACCTACAGTAATAATTTATAGAAAATAACACGTAACCTGACAAAAAAATTAATAATCTGAAAGATTTCCACAATGGTGTATATAATGCCTTCACAAGAAGTCATTTTCTGTACTTGATCATCAAAATCTCTCTATAGATACTTTTTAATATTTCTCATAACTGGTAAATTTGAGAAGTGTGAAATCCCTAGCTATATATTACACCCATCTTCATTTATTTGACATGGTGATTTTTTTTTTTTTTTTTTTTTTTTTTTTAGTTCATAACATCATTGGACAGCAATTTGAAATGAAATATTTCACAGTTTTGCAGTCTAAATGTGATTATATGTCTGGAAGACCTAGGTTTTGCAGATATAACTCATATATAAAATTTTATTTCACATCCTAAATTAATATTGTTAAATCTCTTGTTGACTGGAAAGTATGTCTTAGTTCATATTCTTATTACTGGCCCTCTCTATTTTAGATTTGATTGCATTAATAATGTTAATGTAATCTGTTTCCAAATATCCACTGGCACAGACAACCCTCAAATACCCTTATTGTACCATATAATAAGAGAGAAAAATACTTATACTTAAAATACTTAAATACTTTTAAAAACAAATTACTTACTAATTGAGCAGAACTGCAGATTATATCCTCCAGTGCGCATTCAGCCTTTTAAATACTTACATAAAGTAAAACAAGAACAAAAATAAATGAACATTGACATGCATTGTGAATCCTGATAGCCCTGCAGTTCCCAATTCCTTTTTAAAAATTACATCATAAGTACAATTTCAGATTTCTTGGCAGACAGGGGATGCATTGGCTCAGAGCAAAACTGCTGAAGGATGGTGGAATTGTCCATCTAAATGTCTGGACAGTGTGCAACTCTTCAAAAGATCTTAGGGTTAGGAATGCACTGAGAAATGCACTATTATCAGAACATAATCAGAACATTTGTGGTAATCTGCTATTGGATAAACTTTTTTTTCTTCTTGATTTACTGTATATAGCTAAGTCTGTATTGCAGGAAATATCGTGGCATCTACTGTGTCAGGCAGTTTAACAGATCGGTACACAGCAGTCAAACTTGCAGTTTAAACCCAGCTTGCTTTTATTTCATTGCCATTAAATAGTTCAATGTTTGGATTTATTGCTATTGTAATATTGACCAGTTGTCTTTCAGATGTACTTCATGTACATCTCAAAGATTCTGCACGTTTCTATTTCAGATAATAGTTTCAAAAGCACAGTCCAAGGCTAAGGATCAGTGTATTTAAATTTTCAACAGTGGTACTCCAGCGACTCAATATCGGAACAGGTTGGAAATCTGAATAATATTCCCCTGTCTCCTTTTGTCAAGTCTCTTCCATTTATAGTAGGGCTCCGAAGTCCTTTTGCATTCTTAAGTAATATTTACTGTTTATTGACCCTAAGCTCTTGTGTTGGCCCTCCCTTATGATGTTTGGCTCACGACTGTAGAAAGGTTGAAAACTGCTGGCAATGATTATTTAATGGAACCTTTTTAACTTTTTTTTTTTTCGTTGCTGTTATGGATCAATCACTTGGCAAAGATGTTTGCAATCATTGTGTCTTTTGTGAAGCTTCTAAAGTGTCTATCTGTGGCACGAAAGTAGGGGTTACCACTAGGTCTCCATTGGACCTCAGTGAAAAATATCAATTAAGGCTGCTGTAAGGTTGTTGGCCATGTGTATTCTAAACAACTGAGAAACAGATGCAGTGTTAAGACTCACACTGCCAGAGCTGGATGAGATCACTCTGAAAACATTAACAACAATCTTAAATCAGCCAGAAAAAAAGGAGATGTTTCAAAGACTTAATTGAGCCCCTAGTTTTTAATCAGTGCTTTTTTTTTTGTCTCAGTACCCAAGGGTGAACTATCAGATCCAACTGAGATGACAGCTGCTTCCTACAGCTACTAAGTATGTAAAAACCTACTGTACCTGAGTGTCTTTGTTCCAGCTGGTATAACTGAGAATTAATGCGGTTCAACATGCTTGTTGCTGTTTCCAAAATGTGGTCTACAGAGAACTACAATCAACTCCCTCTAATAAAAAGGTGGACCTCACAGAATTATTATTGCAGTTATTAGTAATACCGTAACTATTTTGCTCATGTGATTTAACAATGTGTTTTGCTTCCTTTAAATAAAACATTTCTATCTCACTATATAAATTACTTTGCAATACTATTGCTTATGAGACCTAATTAAGCAAATTCATCAGAAGATGTATGCTGAATTTATAGAGAATAACAAAGCTTGAATAAATGTCAGTTTCATCATCACTCAAAAACATTGCACTTTGTGCTTAAAGACCAGTTATTATATTTATATTAGTCTAATTTGTTTAGCTATGGTAACAGCTGCTTTTAGAGGTTCATTCCTAGCCCTTTTTCCATAAAATTTTGCATTAGTGACATCCCATCATTGTACAGTCATTTAAACAAGACTGTCTGACCTAAAAAGGCTAATTAACACATTGATATTCTAAAATAGTTTAAATTGCATGATATTTACTTTAGTTCTGAAAAACTTTATTAAAACATTGTGAACTTTACTTATTAGTAATGATTCAATGTTAATCAAAAGACAACAGCATGTAAAAAAAGGTGTTAAGTTGTCTCTTAGTGAGAAAACAACAAATAAACTCACAGTGCCTTTGACATTTACCAGACTCCTTCTGGGAGTGCAACTGTAATGTCTGCCCCTTTCTGCAACTGTGGCAACTGTGAGTGAGTAAATGGAATATCTATTTCCAATATCACAACAGCAGAGAATGATTGAGATTCATGTGAAGTATGACATTTAACCAATATACATATGCAAGGCTAAGAAAAATTCATTGTCATGAAAAGTAATAAATGATTATGACAAAACATTTGACTCTTGTTTATGCTATGTGTGTAACATCGTCATTGTAATCAGGTGTATGACTTATTGCCCAGGTGTAGTAAGAAGGGAAAGTAATTGGCATCTCTGGATAGCTCAAGCACCCTTCTTCTTAACACTGTCTCATTTTTTTTCAAAGCACGCAGCACGATGTTCAGGACCTGGTGGGATTTGCAGATTAGCCAGCACTTCATTACATTTTGTTCTGCAGTCTGTTTTTCACTGCAGTTTCAGTTCCTTTAGCCATCACAGGTTATGAAAAACTGAACAACAAAACCATTCTAGCAAATAAAATTTGCTATTTGTATGATGGCTTTAAAGTTTTTAAAAAAATGCTCAAATGATGGATTCTCTGTTTAACTTTGTAGGAAACTTGACAGATCCATGGAAAGTATGCATAGACTGATTGCTAATGCAATGTATGTAAATGCTTTCTATTATGATAAACAAGTTCATTTTGTGAAGGCACAGTCAAGGGCAAGTGTGGGTACAGTCTGTTGCTCACAAGAGGTGTAGAAAAAACACAGTTCATATAATTACACAGCACAATATTTACTTTTTGTTTGAATCTTTTGAAACGTATGATAAAAAAGGCATCAGTTCATACACACTGTACAGTGACCCGTGGTGATGAATCTGTAAAGCTGGTGGCAACGTCACTCAAACTGGGTTTGGTGATTTGGTTAAAGTTGTTAAACCTTCAGTTGACAAATTGCTACAGTTTGACAAGAATAGACAACAAGAGAATATAAAGTCGCAGGTCATTTCCATGATTATAGCTGGTGTATATACAGTATAATGCAAATGGCACTTTATCAAATAAACTGTTAATTCCAAGCAGAAAACATACTGCATCTGGTGCTTTTTTATTCTACTAATGGCTACCAAGGTAAGCAGCAATTTGACATGTAGTTACAGTGGACAATACCAAAAAGATTATGTGAATCGTTCTTCTGTGTGAAAATCTGTTTCTGTTTGTTAGCATTTTCTGTGGTATTTCTCAACTGAAAAAAGATGACATGAAAAAAAATACATTTTTTTCTTTTTACTGTGGTTCTTGGATTGTGATTTTATATTAATAACAAGGGACTTGATGAAAAGTAGGTAAACATGAGGGAAAAAATTTAAATGAGGGAAACAATTTAGAAAGTTGCATATTAGGGAGTGTGAAATATGAACAAACTAAAAAAAGAAAAATGACTATTTCTAGCCCTTGATAGTGACAATAGGCAATTCTGTATGGCACGGCAGTGTAGCTAAAAGGCTGCATTTGAAACTCTGTAAAATGTATTGCGTCCTACTTCACCTATCTATGAATGCTCTGCACAGCTAGCTGCAATCCAGTCATGTCCTGTGATGTGCTACTCCAGGGGAATTCAAACAGAACCATGACAGTGCAATGCTGCTGAACAGCTAGAATGTGGATTGACATGGGGATTGATGCATTTGTACCACCTTCTTTGATCTTAGCTTGGTCTGAATAAAGTTTGTATAGAAAATAAAGTTAAATAAAAGCTGGAAGAAAAAAAAATCCGCTGATGAAGACTTTTCCACAGTATCACTTGCTCAGTGATTTTCGTGCCACATTCTATTTCATCTAAGACATTCTTTTATTAAAAAATGAATGATTGAACTTTTTCTATATTGTCTGTATGCAGCGGCTATTTCTAGGATGGATGAACAGTTGCCAGCACAAGTCGCCAGGGTAACGACAGTCTCAGCTCCAGCTGTGTCTTTCATGGCTAGTGACTGGAAAGATGAAACACCAGCAGGTATGATACTAAAAAAAAAAAAAATACATTATTAGGCATATTGACAAAATGCAGTCTCTTTGATAAAAGAAAATAGAATATGCCTGAATCATAGACCTTTGTCTACTCAGAAAGAATAAAAAGTCATAAATGCATAGTTGAGTTGGGTATTTAAAACAAAATATTTAGTAGCCTGAGGCAAAACTCACAGTGAGTTTAAATTAAAAATAAATACAATTATGCGTTTTCAATAATAAAATAATAAATAAAGAAAGAAATAATCTTGTAATACTCTGGGCATTTAATTCGTTTTCAACTACAACTGCGTTTGTATTGATTGATAGTATAATCTTTGATAATAACGTTGGTGTAGTGTTTGTGCTTGAGGATACCTGCTGAAAGGAATGCCTGTTGTTCGAAACCTTAAAGTCTGAAGTGATTTGGGGAAACGTTAGAGTTACACAAGTGATTTAAAAGTGAGATCAGCATCAACCAGTGAGCACTGCTATTGGGCCTTGTTGTAAACAAGAACGTTAATGGAACGGGTGATGAACGAGTCAATTTATTAGACAGGTGATTCATAAGGTTTTTTTTTTTTTTTTTTTTGCATTCATTTTACCATTATATTTTTCACCCTAAAACAAAATAACGTTTATCTTAAATGAAAAGGAAAAATCAACCTATTAATGACCAATATTAAAACGGTTGACACATTTTGGGACTCAATAACTTTCAACTGTCACCCTCTCCATTAGAACTAGAGTATATTAATTAACTGACACTGCAGTTGAGAGAGAAATGAAGAAGTATCTTGTTTCCATTTACTGAGCTGTTTGATATTCTTTTACCTCACTGAAGATTTTAAATGTATCCAGGTGTCAATATTTGAGCAGTTCACCATCTAATCCCCTTTCCTGTTAGATGGCTTTCTTCTTCCTTTTTTTTTATCTTCATATCCATCCAGTTGAGATCAATTAAATACTCAAGGGTTTCACAAAACCTAAAAATAAGTGCATATTTCGGTATTTCTCTTAAATACTATTTACACACAGGACATGTGCAATGCTTTTTAAAAATGCACAACATTCAGATAGTCACATCTGAACTCCATGCTGAAACAAATTAGCTCTGTATCACTTTCTTATACTCCAATTCACATGGTATGAATTATTCTAGTTATACAAGGACTTAAGAGGTTTTACTTGGATAGCCTGGCACTCACACAAAGCAGTTCCGATAGTTTATTAGGTCTGTTTCAAGCAGTTAACTGAATATGAAATACTGTTGAACTATCAATTTAATTTGTATTGGGTTTGTATAAGTAGTGGTCCTTTTTGTCTACCTTTTGTAATGATTTATGTAGCCATTGCATTATGCTCTTCGTTACAAGTCCCCTGTGGCACATGTGTACACTTAATATAATTTATTTGTGCTGCCTCTGGTTTAAGACAGCGACACATTCAAATGCCGTATTTATTATTTCCTTTTCCTCCAACCTTAAATATTAGTCAATATCTTGTTGATAACTGACATACAAAATATTTTGTTGTCAACTTGTGATTATTTTGTAGAAAAAAATCACCACCCCCCAAAGCAAGTGATTGAAATATTATGCATGACTGTTGTCTTTGCTTTCAGATCTAACATTTACTTAACAAGGCCTTTGAATTAAAAAGCAAATGCCAAACGCATAGTAAGTGAAAAAATAAACAAACAAAAAAAAAACCATACTGGCATTTAATTTAACATTGCATATTCACTTCAGGTTCAAATCCATAAGTATGATTAATCTATCAGAATAATGACTAATTCACAATGCAAATGTTGGCCAACGTTTCTGAGACCTGTATGAAATAATTCAGAAAACATTATTCTACTAGAGTATGCGAGCCTGCTTCATGAATCACCCCAGGTGTCACCAAGGACTTCAACATATATGTCAATAGCTTCATAAAAAGAACATTAAGAGAAAAAAATAAACCTTTCAGCTAAAACCAATAGTCCCATTCAGTTTAACCTTTTACCAGTCCTAAACAAAGCCTGCAGAACACCTGCAGAACTGAAATATGCATCCATCACTTGAAACAAGTTGAAACAAAGGCCTGTTGTGGTTGATTCATTTATTGATTGATAACTCAAATGATTATTTGTAGAATCATCTATCAGGTCAAATAGAATTCTGGTTTGACTCTGTGTTTAATCAAATAAATCAAAGGGTTTTAGAAAAAGTTCAAATTAAATGCAGCAACTTGTCCAGAAGTTAGGCGTTGTTCAACTTTTAATCTATGTTGTATGAACTGCTGTACTGTGACAAGCATTTCTTGATGTACCCAAGTAGTTTTGTATTGTTTTCAGGTTGTTTGTGTTTGTTTTGTCGTCTGTTTTAGTAGTTAACATTTCCTCCATTTACATTTACAGATAAGAACATTGAGGATACTAGAACTTTATGCACAGGGACACTCATTTTCCATACAGATCGGCAGAATAAATCAACTGACAGCAAAAATGAGGTGGGTGAGAGCAGCACGTATTCAAAGTTGGTGGTTGGATGGCTTAGTGGACTGGCAGAGGGATATGAAACAGTTAACCCTTTAAGTCCAGAGCATGTGAAGCTAATTCTGGTGTATTTAGCCCATTTCCAAGTGAACAGGTTTCTATGACACCAGTCTGTACCCAATTCAGACCAGTGCTGTTTCTAAAATGACATGAAAACATGCCGCTCACACCTCTGTCAGGGATGTTGAGAAAACCACCCTGTGCTGCTGCCCTTTCAGCAAACATCTGAATAAGCTAACATTTAATCATATGTGACAGAGACATCTGTGATTCAGTTAGGTTTTTTCAACACTTTATCGGACTAACACTAGAGTGACATGTTATCCCCAGGTGCTCACCATGTGGTCTCTTTGGCAAGCATTAGCAAGATTAAAAGCTCCTGCCTGGACAACGACCACCCTAAGGTATATCCTGCCATGAAACACCACGTATTTCATGCCGTGACCAGCCTGATCTCCTGACCTGTCCCCAACAAAACACATGTGGGATGTTTTGGAGATGCGCTTGAGAGAGCCATCCTGATGAATCCACTCTGTGAACTGCTTGCACTGCAGTTGAAGAGGAAGGCCATTTCTCTTCGTCAGATCCAGGACATCATCTTGGTGATGCAAAAAAACGAAATACAAAAAATGCAACAAATTTGTCAAGTTGGCCCCATATTTCCACCTTGGCCATCCTCGGGGTTTACCTTCATTTAGCAGCCTTGAGAACCTGTAAATTGTAATGTGATTGAAAAAACATTATTCCTCATCTACAGCAATAGGTCATTCAAGGAATGCATACTTTGTTGTAGTTCTGTTTTTAAAGAACCGTTGGTAAAATCAAAACAACCTCATTAGTTTTCTGATGTTTCAATAAATACAGTTAAGCAGTCGCATCTGAAAACTCCAAGGAAGAGATCGATTGTTTACATTCTGTAATTTCCTGCAGTGAAATATGTTTTTCAAAGGCTGAGACTGTTCCATTTGAAACTGGGGTCATTTGTTTAGTGTGGGATAACCTTGCTCCCGCTGCTAGCCTTCTGCCAGTTCTGCTACCTTGAATTCTGGAGAGCAGAGCAGCAGCAGACTTTTACGATTCACTAAAATGCCTAATAAATCCAGTACCTTAAAAAAAAAAAAAAATATATATATATATATATATATATATATATATATATATATATATATATATATATATATATATATATATATATAATATAGCAAGAACTTGGATGACAGAGCATGACATGGCTTGGATTTTCTTTTCACACACTCAAGGAGCCATGTAGGACATCGCCAAATATTTGAACCATGTGGCACTGCAGTCATTCTAGCTGCATTCTGATTGCTTGGTTAAATATACATAAACTGCTGGCCATTAATATTTGTTTGATTGATTTTCTTACACCTTGAGTTTAGCCCTATTGCATAACAGTAGTTTCAATGGGAACACAACAGGCAAACAGATATGGTCAAGGCAAGAAGACAGGAGGGTATACGGCAATATGTATGCATTCATTCAACTGTAAAGGACTGGAATATCAGTGATGTACTCTACTTATGGATATAACATGTCATTGCTAAATACCTGAATATATTAATTGCAGTACTAATTTACAGTGGCATGTGCATCATCACTGCATTACTCCACAGGCTTTAAAAAACTACTAAATTAGGTTTTAAGTACATTTTTGCTACTCTTTTCCCATATGTATGTTATATGCAGATGTTTACACTGCTGGTGACATTGATTCGTTGTTCAGTCCTAATTGACTTTTAAATCCCCTGACATTTTAGGAGGATTCTAGCAAGATGACTATTGAAGAAGAAATCACTCCCAAGGATAACAGACCTGTGGCATCTACTCCTGTTCCTGGATCACAATGGTACATTACTGTATCTTTCACTGACCTTGGTTTCCTTCAAAGTGCCTGTGCCATCAAGGAGAGCATTTACATACTCAGTGTTTAATTAGAATGACATTTTGTTATCAGTGTTTTTGCAAAGGTCATAATTGTCATGCATCACTTTGAAAGAAAGTCGGAGTCCCCCTTTGCGTAGTTAGAAGCTGGATGTCTCCGGACCATCTGGTCAGCTAAACATACACAGAGCCTGGTGAGTGGGTGTACTTTATTGCCGCAGGTGCCATCTCTCTGATGAGATACAACTTAACTCTTGTCTACTGAAAATGGAGACAAGGGTAGGAGATTTAGCAGAACACGGGTATTTTTTTTTTTTTTTTTTTTTTTTAATGACTGAGAACAAATCCACTTTCAAGGTCTACTGCTACAGATTATGAAACTCATGTTCAGTGTCTTCTAATTTTTTGTGATGATGGGTAATATTCACAAAGCTGTAACTTGTGACAGTTTTATCCATTCCAAAACCTTCAAATTACTCATTGGTAAAAAAAAAAAAAAGGCTTTTTTATGTGTTATTTCAGATGTAACAATTCACAAGATGGTTTGTGACAAAAAGGTCTATGGAGCATGCTTTTATGCCAACCATGAAGTTAACTAGTCAACAACTTTTAAACACACCAATGTTTAACATAGGACATTTTTTTATTTATTTTTTACAAATTGTTCTGGTTAGCAGCTTCACATAGGACTTAATGTACATATTTAAATGTTAGAACACAATATCTCACACTAAAACATGATTTTCTTTAATAGTGATAGCCAAAAATATAATTTCCTTTTTGAAAGTCTTAACAGCAGCAATCCTAATGACACTTCTGGTAAAAGGGAGCATGGTTTGATATTTTATTCAGGGCAGGCAGGAGCAACACAATTCAGTTTACACAGTAACTCAATTAAAGGAAGGGAGCAGCAGAAGATGGATCTTTATTATTAAAGTTAAACTGCAGATATTTCCAAGACAAATCAAAAAGTAAATTGCAAAATCAAACCTTGTTTTGTGTTTATATTAGGTTAAAAGCTAGCCCTGGGGTTAGGGAACGCTATAAATTTTCCTTCTGGATTTCCTTCGTGTGTGTGTGTGTGTGTGTGTGTGTGTGTGTGTGTGTGTGTGTGTGTGTGTGTGTGTGTGTGTGTGTTTTTAAAAGCAAAGTTTTTATGCATGTGTTTATAATTTGAATCTGCGTCGGCCACGCAGAACTCACCTTTCTACAGATTAAGATTAAATTAAAAGCACTTTGGAGATTATACACACACAGCACAACCTAATTGTGTGATTTAAAAGTTTAACCAGCTTTCATTTGAAATGTATCGGTTCAGTGAGACCTTAAAGGAAAATTATTCAGAACCGCTGTATTCGTCCCATCCTAATATATATATATATATATATATATATATATATATATATATATATATATATATATATATATATATATATATATACATATACACACACACACACACACACACACACACACACACACACACACACACATATATATATATATATATATATATATATATATATATATATATATATATATATATATATATATATATATTATACACACATATATGTGGTAACGTGACTGGTGGTCAAGGCTGGCCAGCAGAAGAAATAGTAACCCAGACACAATAACTGCAGTTAAGCACCTTTGAGCACTTTTAATGTTTACAAACACAATCAAAATGCACACACAGGAACAAAATAACAGTTTGAACACAACACTCCTAAGCACACACAGCACAAGTACAAGTGCAAGTACAAGTGCAACACCGAAGCACAGCTATACCGGTGTTCTCCACTTACTCACTTTTTACTCACAGCACTTTCCTACATATCCCGCATCAAACATTCATTCCTTTTTTCTTTTATGGAGCATGACCAGAGGTAATTGGCAACCAATCATTCCATTACCAGCTGGCCACAGTCCACAATCACTCAATTAAACACAGTTGCCATCACCACACACTCAAACACACGTGTACACATGTTCAGAGCCATTTTAAAGTAGTTGATTTGATTATAATACAAATTAATGTTTGATTCAGAGTCACGTATTTCATTTTTAAATTACACCTGAGGCTTCAATGATAAGTCTGTTCTGCCACCTGTGTCTGCTTGTCAAAGCTCTCCTGGTATAAAGCAGTTGGCAGTTAAAGCCAACACTAATTTACATCAGGGGACTTATACATTTTTTATTTGATACATACAAAATTTCCTGCAAGTATAAAATAGCTACACAAAAATTGCAATTAACAAACCACTGATACAGTGCATTCTTTATAATTAGATTAATTTGTCATTTTCAATGTTTGCAAAAACAGAAAAGGGGGAAAAAAAAACATATTTTTCCCCAGAGGTATAAGAGGGAGGTTATCAAGTTGTCTGACTTTATCATCTTACAAAGCTATGACAGTAAAATACTGTGATGAACATGTGGGGGATTTTACAAATGGCAAGTAGTGAGGCAGTGAACCCCCTCACTGCCAGTGGGAATGATCGTGTTTAAAGTGGAGGATTAGGGAACCTGTTGGCTGTACTAACGGTGATATTGTGGTGGGAAATGCCCCCACAGTGCCACTGTATTGAACATGTTCTGGATTCCTGGCAACCCCTTGTGTGTTGAGCAGCCTGTGGAAATGCCAGAGGAATCACTTCATAGTATGTTTTTGCAAACCGAACATGTTGCAATACTTAGTGTTGTCGGCACATAATAACTGCAGTAAATCAATGTGCAGTGCTATAAATACATGTTGACTATACAGTATAATCACTTGGCCACTGTGGAAGCCATCTGTCATGAGGTGATGAGATTTGCTGAGGAAATGTCCTTGAGGGTGCCCTATCAAGCGATCCATGGAATGATAATTAGAGGTACTGACTCCTCCCTTTGGTCCTGACTTCATATCCTCCCTATATAGTAATAGTTTTAATGTTTGTTTGTTTTTTCCAGAAGTATTTATTAATTTCTGCATTCATATACAGCATTATTTATTTAGCAAAACTTTATTTACAGCGCTGATACTAATTATTCACTGCAAAAAACCCTTGCAGGTTTAATTAAATTAGAACCCCAGAGTTTTATGCATAGAACTATATGATTTTTTAAATCTTTTCTGTATATTTTGTATAGGTGTGTAGTCTGGACTGGGGATGATCGAGTCTTCTTCTTCAATCCCACAATGCAGCTGTCTGTATGGGACAAGCCAATTGACCTTAAAAGTCGGGGAGACCTCAACAGGATTATTGAAGACCCACCACACAAGCGTAAAAAAGAAGCATCACCAAGTAAATGACATCAGAATTATTTTGTGTTAAAAAAAGCCTCAAACCAAACATAGTCATGTTGTTTATTTAATTATTCAATTGTATATGTATTTACTTTTGTAAAATGCAGTAGGTTTATCTGAATTATTAATAATAATAACAACATATTTGGCCACATTTTCCAGTAAGAAATATTATATATATATATATATATATATATATATATATATATATATATATATATATATATATATATATATATATATATATATATATATATATATATATATATATATATATATATAGGCTCATATATAATTGATAACCAATTAAAAGGATTCCTGAAGATTTTTAGGAAGTTCTCTCTATCTCAGCCAGACATGGCAGGTGATAGATATGCTTGTTTGCTTGCTGTCAGTATTGGGTATCTCTGCCCCAATCAGTCACAATGTTAAATGCAGCTGTTTGGAAAAGAAGAATAGATAGCAAAGCCTCTGCAATCTGGTTGCACAGTTAACATGTTCCATGATGTTTCAATAAAGAGCATGAGTTGTCCAAAAAATGTATTATAATACCACTTTGGGCACAATATATACATGTACTGTATCCCGTTGCTTTTACACATTGCTTTTCATAGTAAATATTGTAGCTCTCAATGCAACTTCAATGTTTGCTTTGCCTTTACTATTGATCTGTATTCCGTTGTTTGAATATTTTGTGTATTTCCATCTAATTACAGTAGCATTCAGCAAACAAGGTATTTGAAGCTATTTGCTTTTTATAATTCTATGTGGCTTAAGGAAACTAAGACAATCTAATTTATCTGAATGTAATGTGTGACTGTTTTCTCATGCTGTGGCCTTGCTGACCCCTATACACAGAATAATTGCTAATGTGACCATGGGTGATGTGTACAGTTTTGAATGTCAATGGATGTAATATCGGAAATTAATTCAGATTTTTCTTTTTTAAAAAAGGTCAAACCATTAATGGTATAAATACTGGAGCATAAGGTCTTGCAAAGCAGGCAACACTGAACATGCCTAATTGGCAATCTGTTTAATTGGTATTCCAGGTATTTTGTAATGTTTAGCTTTAGTATTATTCCAGTTACTGGGTAATTCTTTTTAGATGACCTAAAGTATTTAAACTTGACTGTTCAAACAGTCATTTTCCAAAGTGTATTTGCTGCCTTCGACATAGTATTGCCAACAAATGATCCCACAGCACAATTAATCAAGAATGAACAAGGACAGAAAGTGTGCAATGACAGTATATATTGAAAGAAGCAATAGAAACATTAGCTCCTGGGAGATGAATAGTCAGGTCTTTAGTCAATAGCAGCACTTCACAGCAGGTGCCATTTTTATTGTTTCATTGTTGAGAGTTTGTCATTTTTCCATGAGTCCTATGAGAAGCAATTCATGAATTTTAGATACATGTAATGCTACTTCACGGGATTGCAGTGTATTGTAATCAATTATAAATATGTACACTAACCGTTTAATACTTGCATGCTTTTTATATACACTGTAAACTATAAGCTTTTTGATGCCATTACCAGTTTATAATATGTATATCATGTTTATAGGGATACACATCTTACAACAAATGGATGTTAGGAAGTGTATAAATCATTGCTGTATCAGTTTACTAGATTCTATAAAAAATAAGGATGTTCTTAATAATCTAATGCATTTTATTTGCCATTCCTACAGCAAATAAAAGCTCTAATTATCATACAGAAGACATAAATGAGGAGCACACCACCAAAACAAAAAGAAACAAGTACGTACAATGTATTTGCTTTATCTTATCAGCATATCAGAAAGTGTGTAATATAATATTGCCAACACTACCTGTTACCTGGTTACTTTCACTCACACCATCTCCGTTTTACCTGCCAGATAAGTCGAGAGGTCCATTAAATGTAGGATTTGATTGGCAGCGTATGAACGCTAATTATTAAACTGTTTAACTGACATTCACAGCAATATGATATGTGCGGTTGTCACTCACGTGTTTTAAACATGGCAGATAATTACTACAGTATGAAAGTGGATTGCTTTATCTGCTGTTCATAACACTTACTTACTTGGAGTATTCAAGGAGATGCAGTATTAAACCAATTCACCATATGTGCTGCAAACATGAATATCACAGATATGTTTGTAAAAGGTATGGCTATGGCATACACAAATCCGAAGAATAATGTACCATTATCATGCTGTATTTGCTTTTTCCTTATAAGAACTGAGGAGCCGATAGAAGATACGGAAGAGAAACCCTTCAAAGTGTCCCCTCACCGAACCATCCTTCCTTTGGAAGTGCGCACCGGTCGCTTCAGAGATATGCTTCTTGAGAGAGGGGTAGGTCAAAACTAATCTTGAAAAAATCTGTAATATAATCATGTCAGGTCTGCCATGATGCATTTGCTCAGTATGTACAGCAGACCTTTGTTCAACTTTTCCTTTTAAGAGCAGGATTGACATAATAAAGCAATTGAAAGAATAAAATATCTAATGCAAATCAATACAATATGTGCATATATATATATTTGTAAAAAAGAAAAACTTTAAAAAAGGATATGGACAACAGTATGTACAATGTTGCTGCTGTGTGTTTGCACCCCAAGGTGGTTGTTCAAGAAATGCTAATGTTACCTTTTTTACATGAGCAATGATAATGTGTAATCCCTTTTCAAAATGTGATTTGTCATTGTGAAAGGACCCTGGGTCAAGCCCTCTCAAAACAGAGACTGTCCCATTGGATTGTGGACACAGTTTCAGCTGCATATACTAATGCTGGCCTACCCCCACCTGGGAGGGTGGCCGCTCACTCTATGCTTTCATTAGGCACAAGGGTCCTTGAGGTTGCACACTCACACTACAAATAGTTTGGGGGTAGCGAGACGTCCCTGTACTGCTGTCAGCTCACGCTCCCTCATGATGGCTCTGAGACACTTTGCCAAAAGTATTGTTATTGGTTGTCTCTGGATTAAAAGGGAATGATAGGTTACGGATGTAACTCTGGTTCCCTGAAAGAGTAGATGATCAACAAACCTTGCGAGGACGCATCACATGCATTCACAGGTTAGATAAAAAGAGAACGTAATCTCTGCAGAGTGACTACATAATCCCTCAGTATGCCAGACCAAGGACAGCACTCCTCGGAGAGGCCTATCAGCAACTCTGTCATAAAATACTCAGTAAATACCTGACCTGTGGCAGGCATATCCCAAAAGTATTGTTGTTGGTCGTGTTCTCTTTCAGGGAACCGGGGTTACTGATGCTTCCATTGAAATGGTGATTAAAGCAAATGTTTATTCACCCCTGCTGCAATCTGGCTCATGGTGTGTCTCAAGCAATAAAAATATGGCTGAACAGAATAAACAGAAACGGTCCTTGCAGTTGTGAAAACTTCACACAGGTGTGACTTTGTTATTTCGTCAGCTTCTGAACGGATATCATGCATTTTGTCTCACTCAACCTGGTTCAAAGCATGTCAACCCACATCCTGAGGTGGGTTGCTAGGACCCGGGTCAGCCTGGATATGACCCAGGTACGTGGTTTCACACTGCATGACATTGTGACCCGGGTAGGAGTGCCAGTGTGAAAGAGGCTTAATACATGTGTGTGTGTCAAATAGGAATGTAACACATATTTCTAAAATAAATATTTCTATTTTTGTATTTGTTTATTTATTTAACTGTTTAAATGATAGGTTTCAGCATTTTCCACTTGGGAAAAAGAGTTGCACAAAATTGTTTTTGATCCTCGCTATCTCCTGCTGAATTCAGAAGAAAGGAAGCAGGTAATACCTATTAAAGCAGCGGTCTCCAACCCTGGTCCTGGAGGACCGGTGTCCCTCCTGGTTTTGTTCTAACTGTACACTAAATTAATGAATTAGACCAATTAAGCTTCTAATAAGCACTTAATTGGTCCATTTAAGTCATTTACGGTACAGTTGGAACAAACACCAGCCGTCCAGGATCAGGATTGGATACCCCTGCTTTAAAACATTACTTCTAATTTATATCAGTGGTCTTTTTTTGTTTCAATAATATTTTATTTTAAATATAATGATTAATTTGTCATATGTGTTAAAATGTATGTTTTTTACTAAAAAATAGCTACTGTATATCCTGTAGTAATAATACTATTAGTTATAAGAAGACATGCAGATTGAGCTTGACTCTTCTAGGGCAGTAGAATTCACACTGGGTTTAAATACTCATTCACTGCCTCAATACTTAAAATTTATCAAGGACACTGAGGTAAAACAGAACACATAAACATTTCAGATTGTTTTATGGCATGTGATTACTGGTGTTTCATTTTGTTGTGTAGTGTAGATAACTCTGAATAATTTTACATGGTTGCAACCTGACTTTAGCCGTGCTCACTCATGGTGCATTTTCTGAGAAGTCTGTCACAATACCCATTCTGTGCAGGTACAGTTTGCATTTATTTATAACATACAAGCAAAAAAAGTGTTTTTTTTTTTCATTCATGCTCAAGGTATTTGAACAGTTTGTCAAGACCAGAATAAAAGAAGAATATAAGGAGAAAAAAAGCAAATTACAGCAGGCCAAAGAAGAATTCCGAAAACTTCTTGAGGAATCTAAGATAACATCCAGGTAGTATTGAATGCAGTCACATGTCTGTCCAACTATATATAAATTAACTGTTAAACATTTATAGCTCTGCTTCCTGTTGATTTTGATAAATATTTGTTTCACTGATACAGCAAGAAACTAAATAATAATACTAAGATATGTGTGAACAACCTGCCTAATCTTTAACTATGCTTTGGCAAGATTGGCTAAGTGTTTGTGATGGATTTTACTAATACAGCATATACTGTACTGCTACAGTATCTTTTTCCACTATATCCAAAGCTGATAATCAGACAACGTGTTCAAACCTTTCACTTTTTTGTTTTCCTTAGGTCAACATTCAAGGAATTTGCAGAGAAATACGGCAGAGACCAACGTTTTAAAAAAGTTCAGAAAAAGAAAGATCAGGAACATTTATTCAATCAGTTTATAAACAGTTTGAAAAAGAGAGATAAGGAAAACAGACTAAGACTGAGGAAGATGAGATGAAAAGGACATCAACTTTGCAACAGAGGATTCCAAATACTGTGACAGATAAGAATTGCAGAACACTAATTCTGATCGTATGTTCCATAAAATCCAAATCGCAATTCCAGAGACTGGTGCAACTGAGCGTAGTACTTTCAAACTTCTAGAAATTCCACTCTGTCTTCAGTTTTCTAATGGTCATATGTGATTCAGTTGTACACAGTATGAAGTAAACCAGTACTCAGAGATTTAATCTGTTTCATATTGAAGCTCTTTATAAAGTCGGTGTTATGCATTCAAATCACTATAAATTATGTATCAGTTATGCAAATCCCATTGTAATATATGAAAAAGAAATTATAAAACATTTTAGCTCCACTCTAGGTTTATAATTAGGCAGACACTATCAATGTTTTTTTAAAAAAAATAAAAATAACAATTGATCTTTGATTCTTTGCAGCATCCATAAGAATTCCTGAGAAAACAACAGCATTTTGATTTGCTGTCTACCAGTGCACTGTTAAGAGTTATCATTATGTGATCAACTCCTCTCATTGTTTTGCCTATTTTTTTTGGTATGTAGACAAGACTAAACTGTTGGTCATAATATCCACCATAAATGTTCAAACATCAACCAGTGTGTATGTAATAGAAAGGGGTTATTAACATTCTAGTAATTGTAGTGATGTTTTGAACTAGCAGTGATGTTTGTTTGTTTGATGGTTTAACTAACAGGTACGATATAAACTACTTGTGTTACTTAGTAGTGAAATACTTGTTTTTTTATTGAAATGCAAAGTTGTTGTGAATCTCACACGTGACTGATTAAAAGTAACAGATAAACTGCAAAGTGTTTTTAATACCAAAACATATTTATTAGTTTAACTCTTCCGGTATTCAGCAAACACATTGTCACCCAAACAGGTGAAAGCAAAGCAATCATATATACAATTTGTAAGAAATTGAAATTTCACAATTTATGGATTTTGGGGTGAATATTGTTCCCTTCAGAATGGTACTAACAAATAACAGATATAAAGAATACTAGATGAAGGTTCATAAATGAGTGTGACTTGCAAGCACACATTCAAGTTTGGTTGCCTTGTTTTTCTGTAACAAATACAATGCATGGAAAAAAGTGTTTAAAATGAAACGAAAAGGCTGAAATCAGAGAATGTCTTTGCTTCACAATGCAGTGTTATTTTTCCCGAAAAGAGACATCCACAAGGTTTGAAATAAACAATTCTTTATTGCATTTCACAAATGACCTTGCCCATAATGAAAGTTTAATTTGACCCATGGCCTTGTCCATTGGAGCTTGAATGATAACTAATGCCAGCAGGCAGGACAAGTGGAACTCTTGCCCACCTTCCCCCTAGACAAGGTGTGCTGCAAGGTGGAGGCAGGGGAGGTGAAGGACCAAACAAACTTCAAAAACGACAAGGAGGCCTAGGTGAGTGGGCTATTTAAAGGAACAGTTTCATTACGAATGTGATTAGTGGGTGGATTCCAACATATACCTGTGACAAAGTGCCCTCCCCTGTGTATATTATCTGTTATGTGTTGCGTGTGGTGTGTTTAAATGTTGGTGTATAGACATTGGTACACGGGATATAAACGGGTCTGTGTAACACGAGTGTTTAAAAATGTATATGTGTATTTAGGCACGAGGATTGCACAGCACTTCACGTGCAAGTAAAATGTAGTAATATGTGAGCACGGGGAATTGCACTTTATTAATTCACGTGCTGGGATTCAAGTGAATAATTAATTGGTAATTGAATCCCAGCACAACAGTATATATAGATGCACGTTGTCACATACTCGCGGTTGGGTGTTCAGTGAGTGGAGAACGGGATAGGAGACGGAGGAAATAATAAGTATAAATAATAATAATAACAACAATAATAATAACAACATAAAGTATCTGCTCACCGTATTTTTGTTTAGTACTAGTCCGTTTTTGTTTGTCTTTTTATTTTGGCATAGAGTGCCGTTTTCTGTTTGTTTAAACCCTTTTATTTACTATAAACCGGCTCAAGCAAGCGCCATCATTTCATTTCACATCATCTGTCTTTGTATATTTCATTCCTTCCTGGTTCTGACGCCGCCCACTTGGCCGTCTCTGTGACAATACCACATAGATCCCAAGGCAAATGTGATTCACCTAGTCATTCTAAAAAGAAACAGATTAATGTGAGAACCTCTACAAAATGGTGGAAAAACATGTACTACAGTGTGTCAAATGATTGGTAATTTAAAGAATAAGAAGGAGAAAAGCTATTTCCTTGATTTCTATGTGAAGGCATTTATCATCAGTGCTGTTTCAAATCAATAGCTAGAAATGACAAGGATTTTAGGTCCTGCACTTTTATACTCCGGGAGGACACATGAATAAAAGAAGGCTTGGATTCAGGTAGGTGGTGAATATATATATAGTGTATATATAAGTACACTCACAGACAGAAGAGTGGATTCTAACCAATGTAAGGTGTCTGTGCACACACTTTATTAAGCCTCCTTTTAAAATCAGTCATTCTGTATTACCTTTTCAATAAATCAACACACTGATCAGATAATGCATGATATGACTTTGAAACAAAGCGTACAGTCAACAATTTAAAATTAACAAAACCCCCATGCCTCTGTGTCTCCAAATTCATACATCATCAAAACGGGAATTCCTAGATTGATTCAGGGTGTAACAAAATATGCTAAAATAATATTTTATTTTATTATGAATAATATCATTGGCAACATGTCTGAAATGGATGGCCTCAAGTGTCTTCACTTTTAAAACTAATATATCTGAAAACAACATTAAGTTAATGTTGAAGCCTAGAGCCTCTCGTGATGCATAATAAGCTAGAATATGGCTGGAAATTATGACCATAGCTTAATGTTCTTGTTAAACACAATCAGAGCTCAAGGGACAGCTTAAGGCAGAAGGAACCCTATAAATCTGTTGTTCTCCGGTCTGTCTACTGGAGACTGCCTTATGGAAGAAACTGTCCCTTTAAAAAGTATTGGACCATCTCTGATAAATCTTCAAATCAAAGAACATTAAAGACTAGAGTGCTACCCCAGAGTTCCTTCAGCAGTGTCTGTACCTGTACCAGAGAGACTAGACTACATTTCCTGACTGTATACTACCCTGGACGTGTTCATTAGTAATGCAGCATTTCCCAGCTATAGCCCATTAAGCAAATTCAAACAATTAGATTTAGCTAGGGATATGGAGTATGCTAGCACACTTCCATGTATCTTTCTCAGTATGATTGTTTTGGTTTCCAGTAAGAGTTCTGTTTTTACCGATGATTGCAGTTGTGAGTGGGACTAAAAGTGGGCTTGAAAGGATTGTTTTCTATCATATTCATTTTACAGGTCTGTTATTTCTGAACAGGTTTATATTCCTCCTTAAGTGCACAAGCTGTTGTGCAGAGAACAAACTGGTTTTATACGTTTTTCTTGTATGGATTTCTGAATGCTTGCTTGTTTGTTAATATGTGACTGTTCAGAACACTTTGTTGGATTGATCTGAAAATGTGCACACACAATAGTGGGCAACAAAATACAGTTATTAACTGTTATATCTATCCCCCACCCCCCCCCCCCCCCAAAAAAAAAGAAAAATCATAAAAACCTACGCATTGACATTTAACAAATCCATGTACCTTATCATCTGTTATGCACCTTTTTGTTTTTTAAAGAAAATGTCACAGGTGCAGTAAGTTAGCACACGACTTGCTTTAAATTTTCCTTCCTCTCCCTTTGATCAGCCTTTTCTGTGACTAACAATAGAGGAGTGCTTTGAAACCTGAAGGTTTACTACTCCCACCAGTGCCACTGACTACGAATGAATACATTGAAATTCAGGTTGACATTCTTACCCTGAGTAGAGAAGTATGAGAATGGAGATATGAAGGAAGATAGTTGGCATCATGGAAGCTAGTGATTGAACATTATATAGGAGACTTAGGTGCTATTGATTGTATATTACATGAAACTAAGCTTTGGTTTCAATGCAAAAGCTATAAGGTAGTTAAAATGCTGTGCAACACCAAGAATATAACAATGGGGGAGGGATTACATGCATTGGTAGTTCAAAGGTACGAGACATGGCAATCAACAGGACAGATCCTAAAAGGAAAGAGGATTTAGCAGTGCTAGTGAGAAAATAAAACAGAACTAAAATCTCTGACGGTGTAGACAGAATTGCAATGTTGATACTGAATGAAGCCCAGTGTAGTTACAGTAAAGGGATTATTGCAAATGAAGAACAGCTGCTAGGTAGGCAGATGTAAAGTTTCAGCTGTTTTACATATGGTTTGCTATAATAGAAGATGGAGAGGATTGAGACATACTCAACGTATATTTGGAGACGGTGGAGACCCACTTACCATCAGCCCGATGCTACTATACATTTTATTTGAATTGATTCTGCTCCCAGCAGTCCCTCTATACAGGTAATGTTCTTCTAACTCCACCCATCCTCAACCTTATCTTCATTATATGTCTACCAGGCACCAAGTAGAAATCTTTATTGACTATTGAGGACATTCTTCAGTGCCAAGTAATCCACTGCGGAACTGGCTAGGGAATCAAACCACAATTAATTTTATGAGATCCAATACTTGTAGAAGGTTTGTTTTCAATTAAACTCACATCTTACTGGCTCTATTTAAAGATACATGCATGTTCGCAGAAGAGGTGTCATGTGAAAGACTATCACTTGTATCTTTGCTCTTTGGGAATCTTTTTTTTTTTTTTTTATGTGAATAACACGATTATGAAATACAAGTGTATTAAATCAAAATAGTGGAATGATTTATGGCTTTCCAAATGTATAATGATTTCCTGTCACGCAACATCACAATTTATTGCTAAAGGTGGAAAAGAATTATAACACACTCACACACACACACACACACACACACACATATATATAGATTTTTTTTATATATATAAGCTTTTACTTATAAGTGAATTCTGAGCCTCTGTCAAGTAATTTGATATTGTCTACTAAATTGATAGATCATATCTTTAGATCAGAGTACATAACCCATGAAATATATGACCAGATTTATGAGCATTTCTTTTTAGCATTTTATGGAAATATTATATCATTCTAAAAGGAAGAGGTACATATTTATCCAAAAAATGGCAGGAAGATGATGACCAATTTTACTTGAAAGATAAAATAAATCCAATAACAGTTAAATTTAAGTTAACATATGCTGTCAACATCATGGATAAACCCAAACATTTCTAACAGAAGAGGACCAGTGATAATACTGCTAATGTTGAAAGAAAATGAATTATAACGGAGTGCTAACCAAGACTGGCAATATCGTACAAGGAAAGAAGATGGATTTAAAAACCTCAGCACTCCTTTAAACCCCTGGTTAGCACTCCTAAAACATCTCTTTCTGCAATCATACATTTAACATGGACATGCATTTAACATAACAATTTGAACTTGGAATATGTTGAACTTCTGCAATCATCTTACCGCTTTAATGACTTATTTACAAAATAGAAGATGATAATACTATCATAAGGAAACCACTCAGTTAATTGGTGCAATGGCACTGGGACTGTGCATTTGTGTTAAACAGTCTCCTTTACCTGATACTTGACTTTCCCATGCTGTAACTTTTAATCCAGAGAAACTATTAAGATTGAAGTCACCATCCATGCTTCATTAATATTCCAATCAATATGACTGAAGTTTACACAGAAAATAGATTTGTATGCACTGTTAACACATGTTTGCCAAATACTGAGAGTGCCATCCTATATTTTGTGAGGACAGTTCTATAACACCTTAAATATTAAAATACTGATCTGAGGAGGAAAGATCACACAAAAGTCAAAATACAAACTAAATAAGGTGCTCCACATAGGCCCAAATCTCAAAATAAGACAGGGGTTATGTTAAGGTAGCACTTTAAATGAGTAATATTCTGATAATAATAATAATAATAATAATAATAATAATAATAAATAATAATAATAATAATAATAATAATAATAATAATAATGTGATTTGTAGTGTGCCATGAATCAGGCCATTCCAGAGGAAAGCACCAGTTCTGACAAAGTCAAGTTGCAGGGAGTGATTGTGGCTTCACTCCCACGCCACCTTTCATTCCACTGACCTCCTGCTGCTTGTTGTTTTTTTGTCTAAGTGTCGCACTGAAGGTACAGTGGTAGGGCTTTCAGTCATTGTGCTCATATGATCTGGAATTCTCGGATGTCCAGGGGCCTGGGAACTAGGGGTGTTTGGGGGTGTTGCAGCACTCCCTGGCTTGAAGTGTTGTGCACCTGCTGAAGCAGTGATAAATCGTGCCAGTTTCGTAAATCTTATGAGCTGTGTGTACAACGCATTGCTCCATTTTAAATTGCTTTGGAACACAAATGATAATAGACCATTCAGAACTAACTGTCACAACTCACAAGAGGGCCAGGATATTTTATAAATGGCACAGTACAATCTCACGAGAGTCAGTTAGTGCTTAGAACACATTAGAAGCTTGTATACAGTAGACCGGTTATTGAAAATGTTCCAAAAAATGAATGTGGGATGAGTCACTGAATTGTATACAGCTGAAACCAACATGTAGTATGCCAAACGCATTGAGTAAGGGAGGCTTCAGCTCCAAATTTCTTTTCATTAACATAGTTTCTGTATGTATTAAGGAAGATGTGCTTGAATTCATAGCTAAAGTACCCTTTAGTGTGATTAGAATTTAGTCTCACTAGAAGAGTTAAGCAGTTGGCATAGACAGCTGATAACACACAATTCGAAACAGAGCTGAGATGGCAGATATGCACAGGTGTGTTTTGTGACCAGTCACTGTGTACTATTGTGTTGATGGAAAGAAGAGACAATTGTCCGCTTATGTAAAATCTATGGCACCAGAGTAACCAAAATGTCAACATTGTAGGCATTTTGCCTACTGTAAAGGTTTGGGAATTTGCATTGGTTTGCTTTGCTAGCATGTATTTTTCTTAAATGTTTATGTAATCCATATTGTCATGCTGCAGTGTGCAAGCCACTGCCTTTAAAATGATTAAATACTCCTCTGACCTAGCAGGTTTATCCTGAAGACCATTATTTACAACAGTCACAGCGAGTATACTCTGAGTTAGTTTTCTTCTGATGACTAAATTGATTTCTGAGCTATTTGTTTTTAATTTATTCTCCGCCCAAAAAAGGCTTATTTGTATTAATTGAGGTCTATTCTTTTTTTACTCTTTTTTTTTTTAAATGTTTAAAATGTAAAAGATGAATAGTGCAAGGGTGATATCGTATTATTTCACTTGATGGGTAAAAAGACCTGACATCAGAATGTGATTAGATTCGGAGTGAGAATTCCTAATAAGCAAATATTTAGGTCTGCACACCAAGATCACTGATAGAGCAAACAAGGAACTGAGCTGACCATTCAGTTGGTTATTTCACTGAGCTTCTTTGTGTGGCTTAGTTACTTATCACACCCACTGACATTTCTGCTGTTGCTGTGACTCACAATGGGTAATTTACAGCATTCAATTTAAATCCTGGTCTATGATGTACAGAAATGTTATATTTTCTGTGTTGAGACCTTTTAAATACCCTGTTTGTTTAAGTCATTTCAGTCAATTAGATAGGAAATTACAGATTTAATTATTGCTTGAACATTCTAGTTAAATTTGAATAGATTTAAAATGTAATTTACAGCTAATCTGAGAGCCATCTCCCAGTTATATGAATGTTCTACTTTCTCAGTTTCTAAAGCTTGCATTACCAGTAAAGTAATGCTTATAATGACACTTAGATACAGATTAAACTGGACCGACTAATTCATAATTATTAATTTAGCTACATGTTAAATGTAATTAATGGAACCAGAGATTTAGAGTTTAAGATATACATGCAGTTGCATACTACTTTATTATAACACTACTATTGAGCACCTAATTGTTTTAATTATACCCACAAGCAACATCTTCATTTTATCCCTTTAGAAAAACTAAATGGATAGTTCTTGTTTGGGAAAAGAACAAAAACAAAACAAAACAGAGCAGAATCAGAAGTCCCCCTAACATGATTGTTAAGCATTCAATGCCACATTGATAAAACAAGACTGCTATATAATGAGGATCTGAAATGTAAATAACATTCATGCAGGTCACAAATGCATTTCAAGGCTGGTCAAATTGGATACAGAGTAAAACGGGCTTGTATAAAAGTGGATCCCAATTGAGGAACACATTGTTAATTGTCTGCTACATTCCTATATTGAACTAAAGTCCAGATGCTAAATCATCATCTTGCCAATCCAGTTCAGATAACAGTGTCTTCCCTCAGGAGTTGTGAGCGAATGGTATGAATGAGCAATATGTCTCAAGGCATGTGTGAATCCAAAACTAGGCATTGCACCTCCAGGCTTGAGTTAACTGAAGATGGTGCACCTCAGGGATTTGTGATAAAGGGCATCTGGAAGTTGAGTGGCCTCTGTTGCCTCACTTGGGTGTCCAAGGTAAGTCTGTCTGCAGGCTTTACCCTTAACGGGAGTTGCAAAGAAGAGCTTCCTTACTGCTACTGGTGTAGAGGGGATGCCTTCTGTGAACTTATCCTTCCAAAAGGCCTAGTCATCTGAAGCAGCCATTGTGCAGTTCAAGATAGAATGATTGCCAATATTAATGGCCAAAATTGACCTTATAAGTCTGACCTCATCCAGTTTTCTACTGTTCAAACTGGGCATTGCTGGAGAATAGAATATGACAGTAAATTATGCCTCTGTCTGCAGTCAGTCATTAACAGACCTGTAAAAGACTTGTAAGGTCAGGCATTAGTGCCTAATAGGCATGTCCATGTTTGAATAATACATCATACAGAACAATGGTTTGCAGAAGTATTCACCCCCTACCAATAACACTATGTAACACAATTTTTGTTCCTGGGTAGTAAATGTTATTTCCTAATTGCTTATGCCTCAAAAGTATAGAAAATGGCTATTATTCCCCACAAACTTTGCTTTAGTGACCAGGACAGTGATATTTCAAAATATCACTATTTCCAATGGGAAAACAGGCAAATGTGTGTCTCTTCGTTCACATAAAGTCAGAAATAAACAACATATGAATCCAAATTAACATGTATTTATACTGTATTTACAGTATAATCGTAAATCTCGAGAAACTACTCACTTCTAAATCTTTTGTAGTCATTTTTGTATTACTTTAGTATAAATACATGTTAATGTGGATTCATATGTTGTTTTTTTCTGACTTTATGTGAACAAAAAGACACACATTTGCCTGTTTTCCCATTGGAAATAATGATATTTTGAAATATCACTGTCCTGGTCACAAAAGCAAAGTTTGTGGGAAATAATAGCCATTTTCTATACTTTTGAGGCATAAGCAATTAGGAAATAACACTTACTACCCAGGAACAAAAAAAAAAAAAAAAAAGTGTTACACGGTATAATGTCATCATTTGTTGAATTGCAAATAATGTGTGCACAGTTTTTCAAACAAACTTGTTTTATTCAAAGCTGTAGTGGTTAAATTGAACACTTTTATATGAGGAGGAGGTTCAATGTCAGCAAAGCTTTCAAAGAAAATATACAAATTCACTGGTTGCATAAATATTCAGCCCATTAAGTCAGTACTTGGTAGAAGCACCTACTGCAGCAATTACTGCTGTGAGTCTTTTTGGATGGGTTTCTACTAGCTTTGCACAGTAGGATGGTGAAATTTTTGCCTATTCTTCATAGGAAAATTGCTCCACTTCTGATAAGTTTGTTGGGGTCATCGATGGACTGCAATCTTCAAGTCTTGGCATACATTTTCAATTGCATTCAAGTCAGGACTTTGGCTACGCCACTCAAGGACATTAATTCTCTTTTTGTTCAACCACTCCAGTGTGGCTTTGGCTTTCAGCTTCGGGTCATTGTCCTGTTGAAATGTGAATTTCCTCCCCTATTTCAGAGTCTTGGCTGACTCAAACAGGTTTTCCTCAAAGAATACGCTGTACTTTACACCATCCATTCTCCCCTCTATCCTGACAAGCTTCCCAGTCCCTGCTGAAGAGAAGCATCCTGATAACATGATGCTGCCACCACTGTGGTTGACAGTTTGGATTGTGTTGACTGGGTTATGTGCAGTGTTGGGCTTGTGCCAGATGTAACGCTTGGAATTTAGCCAGAGAAGTTTAATTTTTGTCTCATCTGACCACGAAACCTTTTTCCACTTGTCTGCAGTATCATCTACATTATCTACAAGTTAAACCACTTTCAGTACACACAGGCTGAAACCATTTCACTAACTTTGTGACATTTCAAACAAATCATTTGCCCCTGAGCTGATTTAGGGCTGCACTAGCAAAGGGGTTGAATACTTATGCAACTGAGACGAATCTGTTTTTCTCTGTAAATCTTACTTCTTTATATTCTATATGTATTTTTTAACTTCATCAATCTGGAGTAGTTTATTTAGATTGTACATGTAAAGTGTACATTTCTAATCTGAAAGCATCATGGAGTACGCTCAGGTGCCAACAAAATGTGAAAACTTTGCAGGGGGTTGAATACTTCTGCAAACCATTGAATATATTCCAATCCAACCATAAGAAAATAATGTTTTTCTACTTATCCATTTTTAAACTCAGCCAGCAGTACTCATTAACTTGTTGCACAGAGGCTCCTACTTCACTGTTTTAGCAGGTTGCCAAATCAAGGCTGTAATCACTTGCTGGAAATCTGAACAGAAAGATTGTTCATCCAATGATCAGAAAGGAGAGTGATATCTGCTGATAAGAAACAGGTTTAAGTATTTTTTATATAAAGATCACATGAAGGTCACCTTTGCTGATACAGGATGGCCTTGATAATTAACACATTAGCAGAACAGAATAGTTGTACCAGTACCTTATTCAATCATACACTGCAAAGGGTTCCAACCCCCCAGGGCTCATCTCTTGCATTACAATGGCTGCATACAAATTCATTCAAAGGTGCAGAGCTGAAATACAGAATGAAATATCAGGAATAAATAGCCAGGTTCATTTATTTTCTCTGTATGATTCAGCAACAGGTCCTCTTATTATTACAACTGGTGTACATGCATTCAAGGTGTCCCATAAATCTTCGGTGCAGCTGACATCTTGTGACTCTGCTGGTGACCCTGATGGCTGAGCATCATGTCATGTCCTGCTTGACACTTTTTGCATGTTTTATGAGTACATACTTCCTCTTTAACATGCCATCATCTTTGGGGTATTAACTGTTGCGGCTACACAAAGATGGGCACAGTCATTCTCGGATAGTGGGAAATATCAAAATGCATTTGCACAGAGATAGTTTTCCATTCCCTGAGAGGGCTTCCTTCTGATTTTGTGTGGCAGGTCCTACTGTTTATCCGGTTACACTGTTCTTTAGGGTAAGAAAATATGTTATCACTAAACAACAAACTGCATTGAGTTCACTGTTTCAAAGATTACCTTGGACTGAGTTTAGACAGTTCATTTGAAGTATGCTGTCAACTAAATAAGTGTTTTTTTTTCTAGTTTTACTTTATATGCTTTGTTACAGTGCCTGCAGTAAACTCCTTGGAAAACCATTGCATAACACTGCATGCAGCTGTGCCATTTCAGGTATCTGATTGAGTTAACTTTACAATTCTAACACAAAACAAGCTCCTGGATTACTACAGCATACTAAAATGTTTGCAGATTTACATTTTACAAAAATGCATTAAAGGTGTTGTTATATACTATGTGGCTTGCTGTACTTGGAAGGCTAGTCAATTATGGGATGGCAAGGGCCATCTGGTATTGTTGCTGTTCTGCTGCAGTAAGTTAATAAAGGAAACTGCTGTGAACTCACGTCTCTGCCTCATGTCTGCTGAATCTGCAATTTAAAATACAGTATAGTATTGTCTCCCTGAACATAACAAATTGGCAATGAGGACAATGAACCTTCGCCTACACTGCCACTCGAAGAAAGAAATAAAGAAAGCTTTTACTGTATGGCTGGATCTGTTTCTGCTGTCAGGTGGGTGTAAAACTGAACAGTGAAAGTCAAACTTGTTGCTTATAGAGTACATTTAGCAGAATTTGGAGCATGCATGGGTCAGAAACTGACAAGGGGGAGTGCACTCAGCAGCTGTGTGTTAGTAAAGCACAATTTTAATGAAGGACTGGATGTGACTGATCAAAGAAGTATACTGTTCATTGAGCATGTTTAATTAGTAGGAGGATTTTTGACTGAAGTTACCAGTGAAACGTATTGAGTAACTAGATCAACTTTGATAACAAGCGGCTGCAGTAATAAGACCAATGTGACATTTTGACAGAAGTGTGGAGCAGTGGACCTCATACTGAATGTTCTGAGTACTTTGTAGTTGCAAATGCTTTTGCAGATGATAAGAAGGTCACAAAGTGTGATGGCAGGTAAAAATTTTGATTTGTTACAGAGTGATTGAGCAATGCCTATTGTTCCAGTACTAAAGAATGACATCTCCATTAAGCTATTAGGAGATTTCTTTGCTGGTCTTGCTGTTGGACAGAAGTTCAGTAATATTGATCTGATGCATGTTGATGAGAAATCACAGGAATTGCACCTTGCCTTCAATCTACCAATGTATTGGCAGAGAGATGTGTTCAGGCCCTGAAACAATCTTTAAGTTCAGCACAGGGAAATTTCTATTGGATAACTTCTTGTTGTCATACATAAATACACCTCATGCTACTACCAAGGTGTCTCCATCATTTCTAATTTTGCGATTCTTTGTGAGTTTTTGGGGATTGCAACATTACTTGAAGACCTGTCATATGTCTTAGTCCTTTCTGAAAAATTGAAGCAATATCTCCAGCTTTTATGTACTTTGTCTCACATACAAATATGATATTCACTACAGAGAATGTACTCAGTGACATGCCATTAATTTGCCTTCTATGATTTACAGCATTTTATATCACTTGGGAAGACTTTCCTGAGAAAAGGGTTATGCCGATAAAACATAGTCAGTGTAGAATGAAAGTATTTATTTATCTACTATGTTGCAATGAACAGTTAATTTTGTATTATTCTGGCCATAAACAACTCTGTGTAATGTAAGTAAGGGAATGACATTAGAATTTAGTCTGAAGGAATGATTCATATAAAATCTGTTGACAATTTAAAACAAAAGTGTACATGCTTTGAATAAATATGGGTGTCTACTTACAATTCTGAGGGTAAGAATGATATACTGTATTACAATTACAGCTTGGATAGTAGATCATGATGCACCATCCAACTACCCAATTAAAGGTGGCCAAAATGTAGTGTCACATACAGGCCCTGTTCCATGGTATATTCACTCAGCTTTGTAAATAGGTGGCACAATGAACAGGATCATTATTAATCAAGTAAAGTTAGCATACCAAGAGACAGCTGTAATGATATTTGATAAGTACTAAAACATGTAATGTAACAGGCTGGACTTTGGCCACTGCTGTCAGTCAGAAAAAAAACGATTCAGGTATTTCAATAACATTAATTAAATATGAGTGTGGACATTACCAGGAACTAAGGGTTATATGAGCCAGCAAATATACTGTTCTAGAGCACTGGGGGGCTTATAAATGAGATACCTGCCTACATTAATAGACTATAATTTTGTTACTGTAACAGGTGCAGTTAGCAGACAATGTACAATTCATTCAGGTGATGAGACAAGGTACATATACTGTATAACACACAGCCTTGGGTTATATCCCTTGTGTAACACACACTCCCTATACGGTATAGTTTAAATGCTCAGAAATTCTTCTACTATTTGAGTGTGCATCTGTATTTATCCACTGGCAGAAAAGTACAATATTAAATCATACCATTAGAACTAAATAGAATTAAAAAGTCTTCTTTTTAAATTGTTAATAAATGTGGAACTCCCTTCTTGTTGTTATCCCACTCAGTGGGGTACATCTTATCAATACTATTGCCATAAGGCTTAAAAACAATTTCAAGGATGATGTACCTTTTCTTAAAGTTTTAGTTCTAGTTGCATCAGGAGGCTATCTAACGCCTCAAAAAATATTCAGGCCATCTATTTCAGAGCAGATGATCACACCTTTCAGCGCCCTAATACATATTTAGCTTCAATTACACTGCTGCACTGCACCATTATAGAATACCATACAGCATGTTGAGCATTTTAGTATCATATCAATCTTTCTTTTGTACTGGTTTTCATCAATTTTGTTTTTTAAAAGGCATAAATACCTAACTCATTATGCTAAAGCTTTAAATTAAATACTTTTTGCTTATTTATTTATTTATTTATTTAACCATTAGGTCAATTGCAGCATACCAGTGATTTAGTCCACATCAAGGGGTCTAATTTAATCCTGATTGCAGTGTACCAAACAGATGATCCCGATAATTGGTTTAACTGATTGGAACAAGTGGAATAAGTTAATTCTATAATGAGGACTAACCTACAGCTATGGCCAAAGGTTTTGTATCACCCTATAGAATTAACACATTTTGCTCCTTAAAATCGAATGAAACCTGCTGAATAGTGTTATGTTAATATATTACATTACATATCGCTTTGTAGTTTTCCATATACTTAACAAAAAAACTAGCAAAAAAAAAAAATAATAATCTGACATTTTGAAATCTAACATAAAATATCGTATCACGGATCTGACCACCCGAATGTGACGGACATAAATGTACAGAATAAAGTTTTCAGATGTACTAGTCATTTCAGGGGAAAAATGCAGCTGTCTCTGCAGAACATTGTATGCAATAAATGCTTAGGATGAGCAGTCAGGATCTTTAATCACGGGCAGATGATCTGCTAAATGAGGCTATCTGCTAAATGTAACTTCTAGTATGCTGCAATTGGAATTAGTAGGTGTAATACCTTTAGTCCAATCAAGTGAACTAAACCTGCTTAATCCACTAGTTAGATGCACCAAGTTGACTAAATCTGGTAGGCTGCAATTGACCGAATGTATTTGTTTCTCATAATAGCAACTAACCATTTTTGTTTAGTGCAGTGCTGTGATATGTTACTAAAAACACACCACTCAAAGATTGATTGTAATGTCTGTAAAATGCTAATTAAGCCAGATTGATCCAGGTGTGCAGAAAGCATGATCAAGATGTGCCCTCAGTTTGCATGTATTGCCCTATCAAGCACATCTAACAGGCTGTTACACAGCAGGGCAGCATACATGGTTCTGTACAATTGATTGCTTCACTCAAGCAGGATTGAGGGGCAATCAAAAGTTAAATATTCTCAGTGTGGTATCTGCAGAGCTTTTGAGTATTACACTATAGACTATAATTTGATCATTATCAGTGAAGCGAATACGGAAAGAAAAAACAACTGCTACTGAGCATGTCAAGAGACGGCCGTGTGATTAATCCTTAACACGTAATGCAACAGGTACAGTCGAGTGGAATGTTGGTTGCAGCTGTCAGTCAGAATTAAACCAATTCAGGCAGTTCAATAACATTACTCAACTATGGGTGACTAACAGGTTATGGTACTGTCCATATACAAAGGGAAGGCGTTCTCTCCTCTGCCTCTACCAACCAGATACTTGCAGATGCTCTGAACTAATCTTTACAAAAATTGAACCATTTAATTTTTGGGGGCTGGCATGGTAGATTACTATCTTGTCATTTCAACTTTTTATTAAAGCTTATTTTCTTCATAATACTAAGTGCTAGGATAGGCTATTGTGCTGTATGTAATGTAAACCGAACTGGTGCTGAACAAGGTGTAAAGCCTTGCATTGAAAGAGTTTTTCCTGGAATGTCTGCAACTAATTCTGAACTACTGAAGACTATTCCCATAAGATTCTTAGTCATCTCTATACTATGTTAGATATGTGTGCCACCCGATATACATTAATAGGGCTTCAGTAGTTTAGATGTAAATGATTTACAGAAATAGAAACCTGATTTGGTCCCAGAATAGAAGGAAGAATTCAGAAAGGAGGTACTTTCAATATCAACAACTTTATATGGGCTGTCAAGGTAGGACACTTATGTGAATAATGAATGCTGACAAGTATAGTAATAAACAAGGCAGACCAGAGAACACTGTAGTATGCATGGGGTAAAAAAAAAACATGGTAAAACTGCAAAAAATGGAATGCAAATAATACCGTAATCAACTTTTATAAGCGGATCTCCATAGGAACCTACTTGTCTCAAATGGCTAAATTGGCCACATAATTGTATTAAAATAATTAGTGAACAAATGGAATTAGAAACCCCTACAAATCCAAACTGTACTTGGAGTGAGCAGATTTCCCAGATTAGCTGTGGGATACAGTAAATTCCCTTCAGCACCTTCCATTTTCAAACATTATCTCCTTCTAGCTGTTAATCCTCAGGAAATAGACAACTCTCTGGATCTCATTTTTATAAGTATTTTGGGAAACGTTTCAACCCCTCTGCTGCTGTTATATTTGGAATTGCTAAAAGGTTGTGTCAGACAGCACTGGTAAGCTAAGGAGCAAAGCCAGCTGCATACTCTTGCATTTGCTAACTTTTGGCTGTAAAAATGACATTTGTATAAATGAATTATTGAACATTGCTAATGAGGATTTTATTTAAATACTAAGAATTTGTTAGTGCTATTATTTTGTTTCATTACACCCCAACAGGTCCTTTCAATGCATTGTTGTCAATTAGCTGGGCTTAAATGGAATGCTGCAGGCTACACTGTTCATAATTTAAGGCTCTCTCTGTTAGCTGATCTGAACTTCAACAATGTTGGAATTATGTAAGCATGCTTCTTAACTTAATGTTGTGAATGTCGGTGCATGAGCTTTGTTTATTAAAACTCCATGATTAATAAGGCATTTGGTCATTATTCATTGTTCTGTCATCTAATGTGCCTTAATTTTAGTACCTCTGAGATATGGTTCAGAAATTATTAATCAGTGCTTTTACCATAGATTTGTATATCTCCTTCTTAGCATTTTATTTTTTATTTTTTACTTGTCTGTTTAGAGTCTGTAAAGGTTTGGCACAAGCTATCAGACATATTTTATAAACAAGTTGTCACTTTTGATTGCTACCCACTAATGCTCCTTCCTACGCTCCAGCCTCAAAAAGACTGACCAAACAGCCTTGTCACAGCCCTTTATGCTCACCTGCAACCTTTAAACCAAATTAAATGATTAATTCCAACCGTATTTTCACATGTAAATTGTATTTAAATCAAGGCTCCAACTTAACCCTTCTGTGGGTTCAGTTAATTAACATATGTAACAAGAAAGACTAACACTATAAAAGAACATACAAAAAATGAAGTGAACACTTAAATATGAAAAAAAGATAACACAGTTATTGATGTAGTTGGTGGAATAATTATATGCATTTATACTGTAGAATATGGAAGTGAATAAAAACAAGTAAGCTATTTACATAAAATAAATCACAAAAATAAGTATTATTTATATGTGAGGGATTTTCACCCTGTTACAGGATTAAAAAAAACTAAAAGTGCTGATTGTGTCCAGCGGTCTGTCGCTGCATGATGAACTGCCTTGGTTTTTGCATCAGGTTTTATTGCAAATGCCTAGCCTCCAGCAGATGTCTCATATTGCATTTAGCAACAATCCAATAAACTTTTAATTTTGTACAAATAGTCTTCACCTCTCAGGTATGAAAGCAAATATTCTGTACTGTATGTGCATGCACTAGTTTACTTACAAAGCTGAATTGATCAGTATATTTCTATTCTTGTTTATATGACCTACAATTTAACATGTTTCTTGGTAATCCTTTTCATTCTAATGTTCAGAGAATTTTGCTTTAAAAAATATTTGAGATCCTTGTGATAGGTGTTCTAAAAAGTACATTTTTCATTATATAGCTCACTACATGACAAAGAAAACGTGAAAGCTCCTTGCTCACTAACTCTGTGACATGTGGATGTAAGTCTTCCTGTACAATGATTATACAGCTCTGTCCTTCAACAGTGCAAAGGGTGTTTAAATAAGTGTTTTGTGGGCTGATTACATTTATTCAGAAGTGCAAGGTTGCCTCAAAAATTAGGTTTGTCACACCTTTAGATCAGCACAGTACAACTCAACCTGACACTAAAAAAGCTTGCTAGAGAGAAGAGATGTCCTTAAAAGCAGAGTTTTGAGTTTACAACTACCAGATATTTTGATAAAATGTGATAAAATTATCACGTTATGTCACGTTCTCGTATGTATTCCTGTGAAGTCTCTCGATTTCGTCAGGACACTCGCACGTAAGAATCGATCTTCTGTCTCCAGATTATTTAGATCGCCAATTTTAACATAAACTTCAACTTTATTTATTTAATTTTATTTTCCTGTCTTGGGCTACTGTATGGTGTTGATGTAGGGTATATCAGATTCTAATGGGCTACAAGTTAAGAATAAAGTATTATTTACTGTATATGCAAGAATTATTATATTGATTTGTTTGAAGAAAGTTGTGAGGTAAGTCCGAAAAAAGAGACCTCTGGTTCTTGTGTTTTCATA
Organism: Polyodon spathula; assembly: GCF_017654505.1. NCBI lineage: Eukaryota > Metazoa > Chordata > Actinopteri > Acipenseriformes > Polyodontidae > Polyodon > Polyodon spathula. Next base: position 4,663,460 of record NC_054543.1, read on the forward strand.
AGTTGACCGGTATTACTGTACTTGTTTTGCATGTTAAATTCGGCTGATCTGTTGCCATGGAGATCCAACGCACTCTGTCTATTGCTCGGCTTTTAAAAAGCCTACAGTGAAGAAACAAGAGACTGGCTATTTTGTACGGAGTTCCTGAGCTGGGAGAATGCAACATATTTTTTTTTGTTTTTGTGTCTCTTTATGTAACCTTTTCTTATATAACAGAGGATAGAATGCATAGATATATTAGCAAATTGCTTGTTTTTTGTTCGTATTTTATTATCTCATGAAAAAATTTCTAAATCGGTCCACCTACAGTACAATGGTGTCCATGCATGCTTGGGTAGGTGTGGTAATTGCTAGATATCGATTTTTCTGGTGAAATGTTGACTACATTTGGTGAAAAAATCCCCCCGAAGAACCACCAGGTGGCACATTTCTCTTTAGAACTTGACTCTTATGCTATTAATGTATTTTATCAACATATGTCATTAATACATTGTGCTGACAGGGATGGAGATGTGCTCATTTTGGCAGTGCTGAATAGAAGTCACTGCTTAGTATGTCTTAAATTCTTGGGCAAGTACAACTTTGATTCTGCATTTCCTTAACACAATGGACAAGGTAACCCTAGAGCAGGGGTCTCCCTGCCACTACTCAGCAGGTTTTATAGGTGTCTTTACATCATCAGTGGCTAAACATCTGGAACACCTGTTAATCGACTAATTAAGATGATAACTGGTTCAATTAAGTAACTGAGAGATTGGTTGAAATGAAAACCAGCAGACACAGTAGCTCTCCAGGACAGGGGTTGGAGACCTCTGCCCTAGAGGAACCCAGCAGGAGTGCATTTTGCTTTCCTGACTGCCTAACACCGACAGAAAGTTCAATCCAGCCCTACAAAGTCCTCTCCACCATTCGTACATATCTTTCCACTCCTCTAACCCAACCTGACTGACAGCCAAGCCACCTACCTTATATTCTACTCAGCTATGCAACCCCATGTGCTCAGTCTAAGCAATAGTTTAACCACATTGACTGTAATTAATAACATCATGGTGCACTCTCCCTGAATCCAGGAGATACAAATCCATCAACAAGGACTTCAAAAAAATAAATAAATAAATAAATTGGCATATATATGCATCAAAAAATTAAAACAGAAATGTAAAATCTGGGGCTGAATGTAGAAGCCAATTTGTGCCAGCTCACCACAAGCTACTTCAGTTTTGTTAGGTAAGCATAGCAGAACATATCCAAGAAACCCTGCATTAGGTCTGATCTTCTTGCCAGAGCAATAGAGCCCCAGATATCCCCTTTAGAGAAGCTGAACCCAAATTAATGAGCAGCAAGTAAACTAGCTGCAGGCAGAATGTACCCAACTCTTGGGCAGTATACAGGATAATAGTACTCCAGTTATATACTTGGATGCTTTTACGATTTAGTATTCAGAATAGTAAAGAAGAAGAAAAAAGACTGAGATGCAAGTATTTTTGTCCTAAATAAACAACATGATTCACTTTTCACAAGCAAACTTGTTTATTCCCCAGGAAAGGACTAGATGGAAATCAAAAAAATCTAAACTTATTTTACAAACTCTTAATCTCATCAAAGTAAACACTTGTAAGACAGGGATGTGTTTGAGAAACACCATTATTAACTGTTCAAAACAAATTATTCTATAGGAGTCGTCTGAGTTTCTTCCTGACTGTTTTACTGACACAAATTTCTAGTTGCTTATTCAGAATTAGAACTGAGGGAAGCTGTCATTTTTGTATCCTACCTGATCCTTTGGATGATGCTGGGCCAGGATAATTGGCAAGGGGTGTCAAGTTCAATGTGCCTTGCAATATTAGAAATGTAGCTGCACCAAATTTTCATCCAGCAAACACAGAAATAATAATAGCGGTCAGTTTTGTTTTGTAGTTCTGTATTATTGTTATTTCAAAGTATGTTTAGCCTAAATATGTAGCATTAAAGTATTTGAGCAAATTTGCGTCAGATCAAAAGCTTATTCTATCTTTAGACACTGCAGACAAGTATAAAAATATATAATAAAATACATTGTGAGTTACAAACAAAATCCATAAAACGAAGCATTAATGTCCACTGACCAAACAGAAAACAAATAGGAGGACTGGCAATACACAGGGATATGAAGGGTTCCAGTCCTGTAAATAATAACAAAGTCCAAACACCAAACACCAAACACCAAATACAAACACGGTCACCTCTCCCAGTGAGTGCAGGTGGTGAAAGTTCAATTATTCATGGCACACAGTTAGTACTCTGTTGTCTGGGTTTTGTGCTGGCTGTGGGCGACAGCTCTGGATTGTGCCAGCCATCTAGTCTATCAAACAAGACAAACAATAGACTTTAGACAGACTGACAAAACAAACAAAAACACTCACGGCTAGTTTCAAACTAAGGTCCTTTCAGTCAAATGGCATAACCATTACAAGGAACAGATCACATCACTACGTCCCCTATTTATACTGTCAACCATGACCTCTTTGTTAACTAGCACATCCTCTCCTCCAATCCATGGATGGCATGCTGTTAACCTTCCGGGTTAACACTAGAATCACCATGTAGGTCAGTTTGACCCATTTTGACATCGAACCCTAGGAAGAAAGTATCGGTCCAACTAATCCAAGGTACTCTGTTCCCGTTACACAGCGCCCTCACAGGTCGGTGTGGGGGAGATCTAAGACGAAGAATCATTCAATCTCTGTCACAGGGGGGTATTAATATTATTATAAACCAAACAAATGTGTTTTGTGTATGCAGACATTGTTAAATGTGTTTTAAGGTTATATTTTGGATTAGTAAAGTTCTGACAGCTTTTATAGAGCATCTTGAGTATAGGATAATGGCCGCTCTATTGACTGAGAGTATCAGTGAGATTTATAAGAGAATAAAAAATGCAGAATAGAATAGATTAAACTGCTGGGTTACTGTGCACTTGTGATTTCTTTAAAGTAAGCACATGCACAGCTTCAGTTGTGTTATCCCTTTTGCACATATATACTACTCCTGGTTTTAATTAAGATAATGTCTAAAGTGTAACAGTAAAGCATTTGCATAGAAATGTCTCAAGTCATTTTGTCTCTTTGCACAACAGAAAGCTACACATCTTGGATGATGTGTGTCACTATGAATGTAAATGTTATATATGATCCCTGTTCAGTAGGGAGTGATGCTGACACAATTTGCAGTTTACAGATTTAGTATTTTTATTTTGTTATTATTAAAAAGTTTGGCTAACATGTCATAAAAACATTAAAGAAATCCAATTGCATTACATACTGTACATACATAGAAATAAAAATTCACTCTAGTGCAATATTTTCATTTGAAAAATTGTGTGCAAGTGCATTTGGCAATAGCAAACAATTCATATTTCTTTAAATAAATTCTGAGCAGTTCTGTATATTGGGTAGAACAAAGAAGGATAAATACTCCACTTAAATTTGGTTTCAGAAATAAAAATAAGTGGCTTGGAGTTTAATGTTCCTTAAAATGAAGGTTTCATACAAACGAATAGCTTTATTATTCTAGCTGACAGTGCATTGGTCATTTAATGAAGCTACATGCATTTTTATTTCTAGAATGCTATAATGAAATAAAACAGCAATCCAGAATTAATGTAATTTGCGGTTTGCTCAGCAGACAATGCTAGCTGTTAGTGATTTTAAAATTAATATTCATGATTTAAATGATGTTTCCTTTTGAATAAGGCTGCAATGCAAATAAATAATCTTTTTTAAAGATTTTGTTAATCGTATCCCTTTTTGAGCAGTCAGCCCAGAGCTAATTAGACGCAAGAACTTTGACAGTTTGAATATTAACTGTTCATGGTATGTTCATAATTTGAGATACCAGGGATGATGCTGTGTTATCCAACAGTGAATGTTACAACTATATGAATTTCATATCTTCTATATATATATATATATATATATATATATATATATATAAGATATATATATATATATATATATATATATATATATATATATATATATATTATATATATTTTATTTGGTATAAACTGAATGGGTGGCGTTTGAGTGTCTGTTGTGGAGACACTGTATGACAGGCAGCACAGTAGAGATACTGATTCCAAATAACTATAAGCAGTGATACAAGGTGAGGTAATTACATTAGTATCTACAAATCTATTCATTTGAGAAAAAACAGGTCATATGCTCTGTGGAGCTTTGTTAAGAGAAACAACAGTATATAAAACAAAGAAGCTTGCTGAGCACAAAGGAATGTGAAGTGTGTAGGTTGAAATCAGCACCTTGGACAGAAAGCAGAGAGCTCTTTCAGTACTGCAAACTTTAGTATTGCAGATGATAAATTGCTATGCTCAGCTGCCATGCTGGGTAATGACATGCATCACACTTGCAGGTCTGTCAGCTCAAATACATCACACTGAATCAACAAATGACACAGTCAGCACAGCATACTCAGAAAGACACAAGGAAACAGTGAAACTTTAGAAAAAACAAAACTAGACATCAATTGCTATGATGGAAACGGTCAACAATTCAAAATTTGTTATAATGCAGTGTGCAATGGAGTTATTTTCTGTCACTTTCACACAACAATTGGCATTCAAAGGACTCAGGATTTAAACTTCCTTTTTTCTGAACAGGTTCATTTTATCCAAAGACCACATTTCTTCCATTTATTTATACATGAAGTTAACTGGTCTTCACTTAAGTTGCAATTAAGTAATTCATTTAAAAATTATTTTGCAAACAATATGTCACAGACACTTGATTTCTAAATCTTGGAAAACACTGTTAAAGAAATATCTTTAAAAAAATAGTGGCAGTCAACAACAAATACACAAGGTACTCAGAGCCAAACATCCATTTGAAGAATCTAAAACAGAAAAAAAAAGAAAACTAATGCGAGTTGAAACACAGTAAGCGGAAAGCCCCAATAACATCTACAAACCTAATGAATGTCGACAGGATGCATTATGTCTTCTTCCAGTTTGTTTAATGTGCTTTAAAAGTACAGAATATTCATTGTATGTGGAATATAAGTTTTCAGTAATATTAACATTGTCCTGAGAGCCCAGAGTTTGGTATTTTTTTTATCAATGGAATTGTTTTTTGTGCTCCTCAGCTATAATCGCATCTCAATAAAGGGATAATGCAGTGGTTAGCATCCACCCCCATGTAAGATCTCATACTCAGCCACAAATAAATGCTGACAAGTGACACACATTCATGGAGTACTTCCAAGCACTCAGTAACAATTCTGAAAGTGGTAACGGCAGGCTAGGGGATGAGACTCACCCTGCTTTAAGCTCATGTCTCTAACGTGTAATTGAATAGCCTTCTTTGATGAGAAAAACTTATTGTATTATAATCTCTAACAACAGCAGGCCTTCATCTATTGCATTTTAATAACATTTTTTGTGTCACTTCATGAAACCATTGTTATAGCTGAGTTGTCAATCAATGATCTGTGTTTATTATTTTTATTTTTTACCTGTGCTTTGTAGATGAAAGAACAATTGTTTCTTCAGTCTTTTTGTTTTAGTTGAATCGTGATACATTTCCTTGACATCTTCTTATTAAACCTTTTTTGCTATGATGTAGTGAACACATGGGTGTGTAGTTTTCGATTTGATTTATATTACTTAGAATTACAATTTAGATAGACTTTAATTGCTCATATTCGCATGTGTATGGAAACATACATAGGAAAGGTGGCATTTAACAAACAATAACCGTATGACTTGTTTCTCGCTTTTCTCTGAAAGAAAAGCATACACTTCAAATCTGAATTGTGTGAAGAAGCTAAGTTGCATGGGTATTGTACCAGGTGGTCAAGAAGGTATGGAACATGTACTCAAAGCACAAGGAAAATGAATACAGTTGGGGCAAATGATCTTTGAAAATATAAAATATGTCAATGAAAAACACAAACAGTTAAGATATACAATGCTAATGATCTCTGTTAAAGATAAAAAGTAGAGACTAAAGTAAAAAGACAAACGTGTTGCTTTTGTAAGACTGCAAGAATAACAGATTAACACATCCAACTCTAAACCATTTTAACACAAGCGTGAGAAAGTATTGTATATTTGCATATTATGTGTTTCATTAGTGCTGTTCTGAATTATAACGCTGTTCATCCTGCACAGCAAAGGGAATCACACCACCTTTAGAACAGGCTCACCTTAGCCAAAGCACAAAAGTTGATTTTGATTAATTAGCTGCTTGTTCTCTTGAAAATTCAAGTTCTAAAGTTAGTATGTAATTTCATGTAAAAGTTCTGCTTTGATTGATTCAATCTGCACATATTCTAACAATATTCTAGCGTACTGCACACTGTCCCGTGGTTTAGCTGTTGCTATGTCCCACAATCATGTTCATTTTGTAAATACTATACAGCATGTCTTTGGTGTCTGATTTACTCAATAGAGTGATTGCTTTTAAGATATTTTAGGCCAGATTTGCAAAACTATTTACAACAAAAAAGAGGAAAAAAAACACCTAATAACTAACTGGTAATAAACAACTCAGATGTAAGGCCTTGTAAAGCTCTCATAGATAGTTGATTTGTTAATTTGTTTTAGAATTGTAATTTAGTGTTTTTGGTGTAAATAGGTTTGAGAATCTACTCCTCTGTATCCCTAATGATTGTTGTTTGAAGTTAAACACCACTGTTTCATTTAATCAAGCAGTGTCCAGTTTGGGCCTGGAGAACCTTTTACTCCAGGTTTAATGGGTAAATTTGAACAGATTTAAATAGCTAAAAACTTTGAGGTTGTCTGATTGGCTATAAAAAGTAAAGCAACTGTGCTGGTACTAGGAAAACTGTTTTTCTTATCATCTACAAACATAAATGTTGTGTTGCCAAGCAACAGACACTATGCAACAGCTAGGGTTTAAGCACTGCTACCTGTATGCTAGCAAAGGTTATACCTGAACAATGTACAAAGTATATGCACCCCAGAAATTATAAACTTACATTGGTTGTTCCCTAGACAAATTCAATCTGCCTGTTTTCATTCTGTGAAATGTCTAGTCTGCTTTAATCTGCTGGTTTTCTATTGAGTAATTCAATTTGAAACTAACTTAGATGTAACAGCAATTGATATTGGCTGACACTGCGGAAAAGCTCTGGAAATCCAGAAAAGAAAGCAAGGATAGGGTGAAGATGATGTCAGTTTGTTAGAAATTAATGCTAAGAGTGTTTGATTATACTGTGGCCTGAATTACTGACCCCTTGAGGAAGAGGTTACACCAGGACAAGAAGGCGGCATGCTTCTCCTCCACCTTGAGAGAAGTCAATTAATAACATTAATCCATAAATAAATACGCTTTGCTCATTTGTTAGAATAATAGACATTACTGGGTTAAAGTAATTCAACTACAAAATGTTGAATGTGCTTATCAAGTATCATAGCTTCTATTGGTGATGTAGCCACAGTGGGTTAGTGGATTTTAATAGTATTTGTATTAACAATATGTGACAATTAATCAGCGCAAAATTAATGGATGTAACTGCAATGCAAATAAATGAAGTGTGAAATGTATTTCATATGTTTGTCACTGTCAGTTTTAAATGGTCATTATCTTCTCTGTGTTCCACCAAAGTCTATTATTATTTTGAGTAAATGGATTATCTCTGCAATTCAATGGAGATGTAGAGTTAGAGTTGTGGTCCTATTCAAGATAGTGTCAACTTCTAAACTATATAACTGTACATGATTTAGAGAAACTATCATTCCAAGGTGACCTTAATGTACATTGCTAAAATTTATTTAGAAACAATTACATATACTTTATTATTATTATTATTATTATTATTATTATTATTATTATTATTATTATTATTATTGGTGGTAGTAGTAGTTGTTGTAGTATTGCCATTGAAGCAAGTACATAGAAATGATTGTCACTTCCACATGTTTCTGAATTTCAGATGGGAGAGCTGTATTAATAGTACTTTTTTATTTAAAGATATAAAACCAGGACAGATCCACTGAGTCTGCTTTTAGCAGCTGGGGAATAAAGAGTTTAGCAAGGCTAGTGTTTTTTCTTAAAGTGAAATCTAGTTAACACCCTTTCTCTTGAGTTGAGTAAAAGATGTACCGTAGTAAGTTATTTAATATACACAAAGTAAACAGGACTTTGATTTAATGTGTACCCTGATGATAGCACATCCTACACCACAGCCCCCCAAACGCCAAACTGAACTTAAAACAGTGTGCCCTATAGGTATTAAGTTGCTGATGCAGTGTTTTTGAAAAGCAATTTAATATTAATGAGCTAGAGAAAAATAGCATCTGTAGACATTTTATGAAATGGAATTGGTAAAAGACCAGACTGTATTCAATCTTGGGCAGTGTTATCTTATGCATTGTAATTTCTTAGAGGCAAATTGCATGGACTCTGTCTTTCAATTCTTATAGCACATCAACAAGAGATTCAATTGCTAAACCAATTAGTTATTCATGCTGCAACCTTACTTTCCTGCTAAAACAGAAAACAAATCAGTCTCACCAGATATGCTATAATGGGGTGCACAGCACAAACAGTTTTCCTTTCAAGTATATGCATCATTATGGCTGTCTTAAATAACAAACACATGTCCTTTCCAGTCTGTTTGCTACTTAGTATCAAATTGTTTTTGTTGTTGTTGTTGTTTTTAGGCATTGCTTATTCTATTACATTACCACACACTGTCATCAAAGGGAAAGCTAGTTTATCCAAGCTTTAGCCTTCTTCCTTGGAAATGCAGTTATTACTACACTTAATAACCATGTAATATTGTTTGTATCATACTTTATTACATGTGCATATATGCATCATTGACAATGTAGTAGTATATTTCTTGAAGCTCTCTCTTAGGCCCTGTCTGACTAGAATTGAACAAAGAGGACCACATGTGGATACAGAGGACTCAAGGGTAGGGTTACGTATTGCATTTCTAAGAAAATGATCATAACAGCTGTTCAACCTTTTAAAGACGTACGTCTGATTTATTTTGACAGTTACAACCTTCTATACTTTTTCAACATGTTTTATTTGCGTTCAAAAGAAAATATCAGTATCAATGTTTATTAACTTGGGATTAAGTTACTTGATTTGACTTTGTAATAGTTGTCTCCAATACAGTCATTGGACAATAGTAATAGAGACATTTGTAAATTAATGTGTAACAACACTTTTAAGGAATGCTCTTACTTTGTATGAACATAAGCGTATCTTAACACCTTTAAAATACACTTTAACAGGATGCTTCTAACACACTTCTATTGATAAGTTGGGCCTTGCCTGGTGGATTGAAAAAATTATGCACTCAAAATTTTAAATGTATATAACGAAAGTGCAAAACCTCTGTTTTGCAAGTCACAAAAGATGAAAAACTGCAGTTCGCCTCATGACCCCATTATTCCACTTTACCTAGCACTGAACAGTGGTAGAACTGATGTGTATTTTGGCTAATGTCTTTTTTATCTTTACGACACAAGCTAAGGTTTTAAATCAGGGTCAGAGACAATACAAATGCAATATTGAGATACATATGAAATCAGTTTAAAAATAGTTTAGAAAAGCATGGGCTTCCAGCTGTGTGTAGTACATGGTGTATATGACTCCCTCAGCATGGTATTAGGTTATTACGAAAAGAACACATAGAAACGGAATAGAAAACAAAATTAGGAATCGTGCAACATCCAGATTATAACATTATTACTATATTCTCAAGACAGACTGCAAGCTATGAAAAGTCATTATCCTTTATTTTTTCATTACTTACTGTTAGCCATTCATTCCACTATATTGCCTTTTTTTTTGCAAATGTAAGCAGGTTGGTATGGTTTCCACCAGTCTTGTAGCATATTATAATATTCTAACTGCTGCTTTATTATCTTTCATGTAGTTTACAAAATAAATCAGACACAAAGCAGGTATTCTGACAACATTTGATGAGCAGAAACCCCTGATGGCAATATTACACTATGCATTACAGAGAAACTGTCAAAAGTCATCAGCCAGGGTCTCGCTATAGTCCTATATTTGGTAGCTATGGAAATAATTCCATACATTTTATATATCATTCACTTCCATTTGCTTTGCTCTGTGCAGTTTTGAAGGAACCAAACCTTTCATTCAGGCTGTACTTCTGTCATTTCATCTCAAAGCATCTCACTAGCTCTAGCGGCCAAGTATTCCAGTCACTATAGGAAGAAACTGATTGGTCATTGAAGGGAAGAAGGTGTGAAAGAAAGGGGGGGGGGGGGGATGGAACACACCAGGTAAAACCACACAGGAAGAGCGAGTCAAATAGACCACCTAAAAAGCCATGGAAACTGAGTTAATATTGAACCTTTTTGAAAATGACATATGATATCTAATAGTTAGTGACAGAAAATATATATGATTTTAGGTGTATTTACTCCAGTTACTTTATATATTCAATATGACATTAATGGGCGAATCACTGCTTATCGCAGCTTGTGATCAAGTGAGTTGTCATTGCCATACTGTTTCTGACAAAATTTGTGGTCACTGGATTCCTTTCTTAACTCCACTTTGATTTTGTATTCTCAATTTCAATATTGTGTGAGCAATGCAAGGATGTCAACCTGTCTTCTTTTGAAATAGCAGAAACAGGCTAGGACTCGTGGTTCAGGAGATTCAGTAAGAAGCCGTTGTCTCTCTTTAATAATACATGAGATTTCAAGTTCAACCTAAGAAAGATACTTCAAACCTATTATCTGGTAGAAATAATGCTGCCTGTGGAAATCCTCTGGGGGTGAATGTTTTAACCTTTTACCCAGCATGTCAGTTCATATTTCTCTTCCGCTCCATCTAGAAAACATCCTGGTAATAACTTTAGGGGCAGAAAAAAAATGTATTCATATTAACCGCAGAAGTTTAAGAATATGCCTTTTAAGAATATTAATACTGCTGTCAAAGCCTCTGGGGAGAGTGGTAATGCAAAATAGACTGAGTCATGCATCTCTTCAAAGTAAAGCAGTCACTAACAGAGGAACTTTTATGGCAAATTTCAATATTGTGACTAGTTAGATTTGATAAACTGCATTTTTGACACAAACTACAACTGGTACCGTACTCTAAGTCATTTTCAGTTTTATCATATGACATCTGAGTTTAATACTGAGGCAGATTTGCACATCTAAAGGTTCATTGCATTCATTATTGGAGAGGTCGGCTTTAGAATCTTGAAACTACAATATGGAAGTATTAGTATTTCCACACGTGCAAAACAATCTGAAACACTTGGTAAATTACATCTTTTTCTTTGGTGATGGTTGTAGAAATTAATATATAAACTCTCTGCTGAAGCCAAAAAAAACCCATTCTTTCACCATTTCTGCATCAGTAAAGACATTTTCTACAGTGTGGCAAAGCAATTAAATGATGCCTCTCTGTGGCACTCTGGGATTTGACATGGTTTTGCTCATTGGTTGTACTTCTCATCAAAACCACTACATACATACTACACTGTACAACATGCAAAATATGATAATTGAATCGAACCATTCTAAAAAGCAAAGCATATATTGTAATCTGTGGTGAGCTGTTTGTTTTTTTGCAATGCCAACTATATTAAAGGGGGTCAAATTTGAGTAATCTTACAATGTGGATGAGAGAGCAAATTTGACCTCATGCTATTAAATGATCGAAATATTTACAAAATGAGACAATTAGGTTCCATGTTCACCTTTATAATTTGTCATTGGTTTAAATATGGAGCAGGAGGCTTCCTATAGAGGCTGCAGCAATTTGAGTGACTAATTAATCACATTTTAGCTCTTATACAGCAACTAAAGAAAAGTTGTCTCAAATCTCAAATCTTCAGGGAATATGTTCAAAGTGTTCATAGCAGACCAACGACTAATCAGCCAAGTCCAGGTGCTCCGAACAAGGACAGAGTACAGAGAAAGATGAGTGTGGGATTTCTTCTAATACACAATTACAGTATTATATGAGATTGGAACAGTATTAAATAATCAATATTAACTGCACTGTGACCATTTGCTATATTGTTTGTTGCATTTGTTTTGAGAACAATAAGTGTTAAAAACTTAACAAAACATGGTGAAGGAAATCTGAATATGGTCACAGCTTTTGCAAACACAGGGTTCAATATTTTACCAAGATGTCCTTGGCTAGCTGGTAAAACACTCATCCCAATAAGCAAGAATTGAAGCTGCTGTGTTGTGCTAATTTTCTCAGTTGTAAAAAAAGGCTTGTAGTCTAAACATTTGTCATTTAATTCAGTGCTATTGAAGGAGTTTAATAGTTATGGATCATTTTCTCAGGACTACTGTGGTAGAACCTGTACAGTACACTTACATTATTGTCATATATACAGTACACTTGTGTCATCTTCCCCCTAGTGTCCGGAACTCTGGGTCCTGGCCCAGCGATCACGGGGCACTTGGATCACAACGTTCCTAAAGTAACATCTGTTAGAATCTACAAGATTCTTGTTTCTTATTGTGATGACAAGGCTCAGTATATATCAGGGAAAAAAGCAGCTATCCATTTTCTTCACTCTTTGGCAGCATCATGCCATTAATCATAATGTTCGCTGCTGAAATCTGGACTGCACGTGGAGGGGTGCCTGCTAACTGGTAAACACCTCAAAGTCTGTTTTGTAATGCCGCAGTCACAATCTTGAGAGAGAGAGAGAGAGAGAGAGAGAGGCTATTATGAATCCCATCAGATCCTTGAGATGGAATTAATACATAAAAACCTGTCATTATTTATCTTTTATAGTACTATGTATGTTTTAAACGTTTGATTCTGTGAATATCAAAACACAGTTCACATGTAGTATGGAGAACAATACCAGTTTCAAATGCACCAGAGATGCTAGGATGCTTGAATCAATTAAACCTATTTCAATAGTTTCGTGTAACTCTCATTGTGAAATATTACAGCTGAGCATTATAAAGTAATACATAAATGTACAGATTGTATGCAAACATTTTATTGCTATTCCTTAGAGAATACTTGTGATTTTATTGTGGATGTTTGTGTCAATTGTAATTACTTCATACAGTGCACTCTTTAGTAGAATTGATGAGATTGTATGGCAGTGAAAAACGATGCTCATTTGGCTTCATAAAAATCACACCTGAAATTATGTAAATGTTTATTAGTTTTTGTGAAAGTTGATTGTGCTGCTCCATAGTCTATGTAGACATTTTACATCGTGATGCATGAGTATACTCATTTTAAAGTTACTAAAACAAGTTCATATGAACTTGTAAAAAACACTGACTATAGCTTAATCACTGGCACAAAATGTATGTATTTATTTAAAATAGTTCACCAGGTAAAATCTGTTGACATCCACTTTTTGTTTCCAAGAGTTTCCAGATCTATCTGTACTACACAGAAGCCTGTCTCACTGAATCATCTAGTGGAAAAATCAGCTGGCTGGGACATCTCATTGGGGATTCACCCCAGGATCTCCCCAGTAGGAGGGCTGACGCACTACACTCGAACACATATTATAACCCACACATCATGGATCAATACCAATATTTGTTCTTCTCTAGCCCATTCACTATCCATTAGCCACTCAATCAGAATGTGCTAAAGAAGACATAGTGGTAGGTTTCTGTTCTGCGGTCTGATGGTCAAAGGCAATGATTTGAGACATTTTCTGAGGAAACATGAATATGATTGTGTTTGTTTGTTTTTGCACTTTCGTGGTTCGCAGAAGTATTCACTTGCCTGCAAAGTTTTTACATTTTGTTGGCACCTAAGCATACTCCAAAATGCTTTCAAACTAGACTT